>NC_051862.1:65515216-65684363 GCF_015732765.1 Culex quinquefasciatus
CTGCAGTATTTTGCTCAATTCGATTCTGCATCAATGGTTCGGTAACAATTATTAATTGCCAGTTGCGAAGCGGATCGCGCGTCCTTGTCGGAGCATGGCCAGGGGAAACAAAATAAATACCACGTCGGCATCGAAAACAAAAAAAAACGACACGTGGTCGTCCCCACAACGGTCAATACACGCTCGCTGGACGTTCCATTGGTCAACAGACAGAGAAAACGCGGTCCATTTCGCGCAATTTCCCCGGAGGTTTGTTCCAGTGCCGTTCGTGGATGCACTTTGGTATGATCTTTTGTACTCTTAATTACACGTGCGGTGTGCAATGCAGTCGCCGTGTTTGCTTTTATCAAGAGTGCGCAGCAGCGGTATTTGATGTCCACTTGCTGTCGAATGGTTCAGTGGTCACGAATATTTTATTGAAGCTATTTTTGCTGCTGCCACCATTCTTGGTTAGATTAGTTTGGACCAATATATTGATCAATATTTCATAGCGTATCATTGCCACTTTTAAACCCAACCTACACTAAATGAACTCACCGAAAATGGTTCAAATAGGAATCAAAATTTGTCAGATTTATTGAAACGGAACGAGCACTGCCAATTAAAAGCGATTAATTTGCCAAAAATGTTTCTATTCGATACAAGAGGATTATAGTGCTGCACATCAATTTTGTCGTACCAACCAATAAATTTTGCTTTCAACAGACCAAGTGCAATTTGTGGTACAAATTTAAGCATTTTGTGAGCCAAAACATGTGCGAGCATTATTTTTAAGGGGTTTTGTGCGCATTCCGTTGACGTGACTAATATGTAGTTTCCAATATTAAATGAAATTAGTTTTTTGTGGCATTCATAGTTTTGTTAAGCTTCGTTATCAAACAAATTTGCACACATTGTAATTTGGTTGGTGATATTTCAAATAATCTACCTGCCTCTGTTTTTTCCAGCGGCCTCACAAAAAAAAGTTTGAGGTGTTTGAGTTTCATTGGAATGTTTAGGATGAATTGAATTATTTTTTTAACAATTTGTTAAATTACGTGTGAAACGGGTATTAAATATATTGAAGATTGTGTCCTGCTCTCGCTAGATAATGTTTACATCTGGCATGAATGGGATATCCTCTTTGTTTACAAACCCACAACGGCCCTTTTGCATTGTTTTGCTAGATTTGCTTTCTTAATCACAGGGTAAAAAAGATCGTTTTTTTTCAGAAACATTTAATTTAATTATTTCTTAATTATTCAAACCAAATTTACATCTCAAACAACTTTAAATTTAACAATTCCGTTTTTCGATTTAAAATTATGTTCATTGAGAAAACCATGACACTTTGAGAATATTAAAATAATGCTATTCATCAACATTTTCTTAATTATAGTTAACAAAACTTTTCAAAATTTAATGAAAACTTCTCCTTGAAGTATTTTGGACACTTCTTTACCATGGTCAGTATGATTCCATAGCATTCCGTACGTATTTAATTTGTACTCTTTATTTTTCGGAAAAATTTCAAATTCGTCACCCCGTTATACGGTATTATGTAATTTCATTGTTGATATAAATCTATTGCACATTTTGCTCACCTCGGTGTATCACGTAGCTTAAGCTCACTCGTAAAACTGTTACACGCAGGCTGAGGTGAGTGAAAAGCGAGTTTGAGATTTCAATGAAGCTTAGATTAAAACAAGTTAAAGGTGCAGACAGGATGTTCGTGCAAATTAAGATGTAAACGTAACAGCGTCAACCGTAACAAATTAGTTTATTACAGTTAGAATTTGTAAGCATCTACCTGAATACTTAGGTACAGTCATGACACAAGTTTTCAAAGGCGTGAGTCGATTTCCAGGATATCATTAATAACATAAACCCTGCCCTTGGGCATGCAAAATCCTGTAAAAAAAATATAATGTAATTAAGCTTCATATTGTCATGATGGATCAGGACAACTTTTTCATAGAAGTTACCGAGATCTGGGTTCAAAAAGCACACAATCGACTTAATTTAGTAATTATTGAGAAAGAGTAACCAGATTTTCAGAATTATTGTGATATATTACCATGTATTCAATTATTTTTTTTCTTATCCTCAAAGTCTCTTACCTCGTTTACGGCGACGTTTCCATGTCATGTCGAACCTCCGTACACAGTAAAATTATCGGGATGACATTTCCGAAAATGACGGTTCACGTGTTAACTTTGCACGTGAGCACTACATCCCATCACAATCATCGACTGCTATTGGAAGGATGCGTTCAACGGAAAACTCAATCAACCAAACACGACGCTCGGTTTCGTTTCTTGGAGAAGTGTACTTTCTCCCGATAAAATTAGTATCCTAGGGGATAAATAAGCCATTATACGAAGACACACACACACACACCCCGCAGTGGGACTAAACCGTTCCTGAGTCGTGCACGTGTGGGCTGCTGACAAGCTCCGGCTAGGCTGGGTTGTGCAAGCAGCATTGTACCGTCGTCATACACTTTGTCCCGTCCGCAGGGAATCCGCCCGGAAGGGAATTCTGCGGTGAGTAATTTGCCACGTACTACAGCAAGGCACGTTGTGTGGAGTAACTCTTTCACTCCAGAGAAAAGGAAGACTCGACGACGACGCTCAAAAGGCAATTTGCAAATAAATTGAATTCATCCATTATCGATGAGAGAACTTCATCAGCTAAGACCGTAGCATCTCCTTGGTCTCACATCGTGTGCTGTCCCAAGTCACCGCCGTGCAGCGTAACGTCGGACTTCAATTGGACGATGTAGCTGTCATTTTCGTGACCACATGGGAAGCTGCTCAGCCTGAACCCGAAGGGGTCGTCGAAAAGCAGAAATCAGTTTACGAAACGATTGACTGACGGAAAGGACTGACCCTCTCTAATTTGGTAATGTATTTTCTGAGATGTGAGCAATGAGCTGGATGGGATCCGGTATATTGGTGGCTCCGGGGGTGATTACTCCCTTTATTCCGAACCCGGGTCCCATTTTGGACTGTAGATGTCTGTGGAGAATCGCTTGAGGAGGGATCGCATTCCATCACCGACGAACGGATTGGATCAAGTGGTGATTATATTAGCACAATTTAGTTATCCTTGGAAACGAGTTGATTGATGTAGTTGATATGATTTGAAGCAAACTTTGGGTGTGATTTTGATAGAGGTTGGAATTCGTTGTGATTTTATTTGGATATTTTGCGTCTATCATGCCAATTTGAATTATAGAGCAAAAATAGTTATCTGAAGACATCTAGAAAATACTCCAGTCAGTCAACTAAACTTTTAGATCCGGAATAAAAAAGTACACCAATATCACTCAAGTGGCCATATCTCGAGACAGGGTTGCCAGATCTTCATTTTTTGGACTCGTTGGAAAGGTTTTCCACAGACAATTTAAAATAATACGAAGTTGCCTACATTTTTGGAGTTATCGCAATTTGACAAATCAAATCGAAAGATTTTAGAATCCAATCCAAAACATAAAAGAGCTGTTTCACTTATTTAAGAATGTGTCTGTAAAAATGGACAAAGTGTTCTTTAACGACTCGAACCAAATTTGACCTGTACCCTTTTTAACTTACCTGGTAGCATTTTTATGATAGATTACATTTAATTGTCTTCAGGATGTAATAATTTCTTTGGAAAGTTTCTTTATCCAACCCTACCTCATAAAGTACACATTTAATTAAATGCAAACATTTTACCTTTCACGCACATCACCTTTAATGCTCCAATAAAATTCACTGCAAACCCCATCCTTCCCCACAGTAGTTAACCGAGCTAGTAAAAGATGAATAATTTAATTTCCCAGCCATCACAGAGTAACGTTTTGCGTGTGCTTTGAGCAACCGCAGCTTGAAGCCTTTTCTCTCTGTCCAGGTAAGTCTTCCGCCATTTATGCACACCACGTAACAACCGGTAACTGTTATTTACACCTCCGAAGCTCACCTTTGACTTTGCTTCCCAACCAGCTGCCCATGGTTGGAGTCCCGAAACGGAACAGGAGAAGCGCACAGATTTTCATTTTAATTATAATGGGGCTCATAAGACGTGGTGGTGTGATGCATGAACATAATTTAATATACTGTGTGTGTCGCGCATGCATTAGATGAATGAAAAAATATGCATTTAATTAAATTTCCTTCCTGTCCCTGTGCCGGGGGTGGTGCAACTTGCACACATGTTTTCCCGGACTCGGTCGGAAGCAATTTGTGCAACAAGAGGAATCGTTCAGAGATTACACTACAAAAAATATGGTCAGATTATTTTTTTGATTTCAAGTTTAATTTTGGCAAAAGTTTTGTTCAATTTGATGCTTTTTCTAATGAAAAATCCAAAAATCCTGATCTTCCGGTGGCCTCCGATCATCGAACCAATGCAGTCCGATTTTTCAAGGTAAAAAAACGAAGCTCCATCTTTTGGTAATTGTTTCGGCATAGGGGAAATGTGCCCATTTTAAGCCTAATAAGAGGTCGTGTTTGAATGATGCTGGATAATCTGGATTGTTCCATGAAATTCACTAAAACCAAGTACACCAATGAGTAGAGCATTTTTTTTGTGAACATTTCTGTTTATTTTCACTTTTCAGCAATTCCCCACGAAAACAGCATGGTTCGAAAAAAAAGTTCTCCGATCGGGCTCAAAATTTTTCTGGGGGTTCCTTGGATGAAATAATAAGACCCGTTTTTTTTCGTTTGGCCATTAGGGTGACCTACGCCGTGTTAGGGTGGTCCGAAAAATGGCAATTTTCGTCGATTTTCTCAAAAAACACTTTTTTCAAAAAATCACATCTCCGCGCCATTTCAGCCGATTTTAGCTGTCTTAGACGCAAAAGAAAGGTGATGAGTTTTGCTATTTGGGAAAAATAGTAAGAAGTTTCAAAAATCTAGCATAACATAAAATAAGCATAACATCTAGCATAACATTTGAAAAAGTCGCATGAAAACTTCAAATGGCGTTTTGACCGTGTCTGAAGCAAATGTCTGAACATATTTTTATCGGATTCCTCGGAAAATTTCACATAACATATCGAAAAATTGGCGATGTCGAACTGTACGTTTCAGTCATATGATTTTTTGAAAATAAAAACTGGGTTTTTCGACGCGCCACGCGTAAAAACGGGAAAATGACGAAATCGGCAAAAAAATCAACTTTTTTCACTAAAACTACGATAACTTTAAAATTTTAGCGATGAACTATAAATGTTTGGATATCAAAATTTTCGTAATTGAAAGACGCAACTTTTGGTACCATAACATCTTTAGGTCATTGCTGAAATTTTAAAGTTATCGCAGTTTGAGTGAAAAAAGTTGATTTTTTGCCGATTTCGTCATTATTCTGTTTTGCGCGTGGCGCGTCGAAAACTCAGTTTTTATTTTCAAAAATCATATCTTGAAACGTACGGTTCGACATCGCCAATGTTTCATTGTATTAGTGAAATTTTACGAGGAATCCGATAAAAATATTTTTAGACATAGGCTCTTTGGTCCAGACACGGTCAAAACGCCATTTTAAGTTTTCATGCGACTTTTTCAAATGTTAGGCTAGATTTTTGAAACTTCTTACTATTTTTCCCAATTAGCCAAACTCATCACCTTTCTTTTGCGTCTAACACAGCTAAAATCGAATGAAATGGCGCGGAGATATATTTTTTTGAAAAAAAAGAGGTTTTTGCAAAAAATGACGAAAATTGCCATTTTTTTAACCACCCTAGCACGATGTAGGTCACCCTAATGGCCAAACAAAAAAATACGGGTCTAATTATTTTGGCCAAGAAACCCCAGATAAATTTTGAGCCCGATCGAAGAACTTTTTATTCGGTTTAGGCTCTTTTCAAATGGAATTGCTATATATCTCGGATGAGTTTTCAAAAAGCCGTAAGAGCCACCGTGACTTCCGACACTAGTTTTCGTTTTTCTCTAAATTGAAACAATATTTCATTTGTTTTTAGTTTAGGGCACTTCAAGGACGTGTAGATAAACAATTTCAAGCATTTTTGAAATTGGTTTTTCGTAAGTAGGTCGAATGCCGATGTAAAAAGGGTTTTCTTGCCGATGGCTCTTACGTATTTTTGAAAACTAATCCGAAATATATACTTTTACGAGAATCATCCACCCAAATAATCATATTTTGTTAAAATTAAACAGGACTCAGAAAAATCTTCTAATGGTTCATATCAAGCTTTTCAATTGATAACTAATTAAATTTACTTAAATAGTCTTTATGGTTGAAATATTTATTATGATCATATCTGAAAAAAAAATATAAGGAAAAATTAATAAATTGAAAGAATTTCACACAGTTTACGAAATCAAAATTCACTAACCTGAACGAGTTTATGTACTCGTTTTATTCTACAGTAGTTCTTAAGATTATTTTTATTCCTATTTGAGATTGATAAAATATTTTGAGAAAAATTGTTACAGTTTCACACAAACACGCTGTCCGCGAAATCGTGAAATTTCACTAACCCTAGTAATGACAGAGATAAGATCAGTCTCAAAAAGTGCATTAATATTACTAAAGTGATATTTACTTGTGACAGGATTGCCAAACTTTCAATATTTTAAACTCATTCGAAAGATTTTCCGATTACCTATCCAACGATGGATCTGGACATTGTTTACATACAAATAAGAGAAATCTGATTTAATATGACAAGTGAGACTTGAGACAGGGTTTCCGGATCTTCATAAGTTTAGACTCATCTGAAAGGTCTCTCAATTAGCTATCAATTGATTTATAATATGATGATATCTGACATTATTTCCAGATATAAATCTGACTTCCATATATGCGAAAATTTACGATCTCACTAGGTTTTTGGCCAAATTTTCCTAGTTTTTGTTTAATTGCACTTGAAGAACCTTCTGTTACGAAGCGGTCATTGAAAAGGAAATAGTTGCAAGGAACACCAAATCTCTATGAACCAGTTATGCACACAAGTTGTAAAATTGTTAGTTCGGTAAATAAAATGAATTGAATTGAATATAAGCGAAAACACATTTTTCACATTTATTTTGAACTACTTATCGAAAATTCATAAAATTCAATGGTGATTTTTTTTATTGAAGTATTTGCCATCATTTTCTATACTGTGCACTGGAAAAAGGTGGCTTGCAACTCGTTCGTGTCCATTTTTCCAGTTTCCCCCACATACTTTTGCGACAAAAACAAGACGAACTAGACGCACTTTTACCCATTAGAGCTTGTTTGGAGGGAAAAAACACAAGAGCTGCTGCCAGAACGGAGAAACATTTTCCGCATCAAGTTACAATCCTTCATGCTGCAATGCGCCCATTGGGTGCGACCGCTAATGACGCCACAGTTCTTAAACGAGGCTACAGAGAGTTATGGTGTGACAGTTGTTGTAGCGTTCTTGTAGGATGCATCTCCTCGAAGCAGGTGTGAACTAAACGCTCCGAGCTGTGTTAGAAGTTGTGTTCCCACGGTAAAATAATATTAAATGCTAATTTAGAACTATGGCAACATCTTCTGAGCAAATATTGATTCGAATGTTTTTTCTTCAGTTCAGCTGAACATAAACATCTTCAATTGTGACTAATTAAATCATGACTGAGTTGAGCGTGCAGCAGACGTTCACAATTGAATTAAATAACTTGAATGATTTTTAGGACATTTTTTGGTGACATTTTAGTAATTGTTAATTTATTATCAATGTTTATTATACAGAGTGCAAAACAAATCAATGTTAAAAGTCGTATATAAATCACCATCATGCAAAAACCGCCCATCAAGAGACGACAAATCGTATAACCCTTTTACTTACCCAAATATTGTTCTTCAATCATCCGCCGTATAATTTCAAGAGCGCTTCTACCCTAGGATACAATTTTATTCACCTGTTTCATTGCCGAATCACCTCCATTTCAGAGCAATCATCATTCAAAGCTCCCCGACGAAGGACGGTGACGACGACGACGTTCGAGATGCATATCACTTTCTTCTTTATCGTTGATCCGTGTCATCCGGCTGCCATTTCCGAAGGGTGATTCCATTCACAGACAGACGATCACCCACCCATCCACCTTACAACAGCCCACCTGTTTGGCAATCTAGCCGACATCATCGTTTTATGGCTGATGGCGATATCTGGGTGTTGGATCGTTCTCTCCGTTTACATTTCCACGACAATATGGTGTGCACAAGTTACTTCTTTCAATTTTGGCGACAACACATTTTTGCTACTCTGGAAGATTCGGTGGAGCAGTGTTGGTTTTTGAATTTTAGAATTATCGGAGTAAATTTATGTTTTTTTTCTATTTTTTTTGTAATTTTAATAAATATTACAAATATTTGTTAAATACTTAATCATAACATTTTTAATTAGGTTATGGAACGTTCGAATATTTATGTTGATTTTCTAAATTCACTGTCTTTAGTTGTTTAATGACTACCGTAAAACGGGGTGACTTTGATAGCCGGGGTGACTTTGATAGGTTTGCGATTTTTCCGCAAAATGAAGAGTAGAATTAAAATACGTCAGGTATGGTTTAGAAACATACTGACCGTGGTAGAGAAGTGTTCAAAGTACCTCAAGAAGAATTTTTCATAAAATTTTTAAAAGTTTAAAAAGTAAGTTAACTATAGTTAAGAAAATGTTGATGAAAGTCATTATTTTAAACTTCTCAAAGTGTCATGATTTTCTCAATGAACATAATTTTTAATCGGAAAACGGAATGCATTTTCGGATTCCTTGGACAATTTTCCACTAGGAGAAGGTTAAAAAAGTTTGTAAATAATAAATAATATGTGTTTTAGAAACACAATTAAAAAATATCACCAAATTTATAGGCAATTTCAGTTGAACAAATTTCATGTAAAATGTGTAAACTTGTGATTCGTGCTTTGAATTCAGTATAAAATGCAATATAAATCAATAATTTTATAAACAAAACTAATTTTAACAAATTTCAGGCAAAATTCCGACTTTTTAAAAAATTTACTTAAAATTTGTATGTATTTTGTTAAAAAGCTTATAAACTTAGTTAACTAAATATAAACATTGATTTTTTTATTAAAAACTTATCAGCTACTTTAGTGATGGTACATTTAACGTACAAATAAAGTTTGAACATCTTAAATATGATTTTAACAAGAAAAACTATGACTATCAAAGTCACCCCGGAATTAAAACAAAGAATTTTTAACGTAACTATTTTTCTAAACACTATTGATAATTTTTTTTTCCAAAATAGTGCATGGACTTTGTGTGGCCTGCCCCAGTACATGTTTTAAAAATAATAATCTTGAGAAAAACCTTACCTGTTGGAAAATATTCCAAAAACAAATTGAAATCCTATCAAAGTCACCCCGGTTTATCATTTAAACTATCATTTAAAATCGAGCAGAAATTTGCAATAGAGACCAGGGGGTCGTTAACGTGGATGGTCTGTTGTTGTAACATTTAAAATGGTATATTTCCATATTTCCATCTCCATTTTTTAAAATGTTAGTCAATTTCCAAAAACCAGTTAAAACAGTTTTAATTTATACTGAAAGGTTTTAAGGAAAATATGTAGATCGCATAAGAATGTTTCCGCTGATATTTCCAATAAATCTATTTATTGTATAAGATGAAATGAAATGCTCTATTTCCAGCAAAAATATTTTATTTTAAAAATATCGGGAAAATATCTGAATAGGAAAGACAACAATATTAAACAAAACTTGTGTTGACCTTATTTGTAGATTGAAAAATGTTTGGACCGATATGAATGTTTCAGTCACTTCCTAACACACCAGTAAGATTTATTTTTTTCCTCTTCAGAACATTTAATGTAATATCTCAAATGAAGATCAGATATATTCCTTAAAAACTTCAGTTCCTTAAAATTGAAATTTAATAGGTATAGTTTTAAAAAATGCAAATACCCCAGTTGAATATTAGTTGTTCAAATAATATTTCTTACAAAATACAGTTTATTTAAATCAAAAACGTGTATCAGCTTAATGTGCTTTTTTGAATTTTCGGAAAATTTGAAATTCATCATATTTCGTATCATTTCCAAAATTGCATAGCCAAAGCATCATGTTAACCTATAACAATCTATTTTGTTCTTCCCGGTTTAAGCGAGCACAGCCACAGGAAGGTAAACGATGATTAAGTTATGGCCACCGATATTATACCAAACACAATGAATATTTCCCCCAGGGGTTTAGTATGGCTCATGGAAGGAAGGAAAAAACATTCAATTTAGTTCCCACACAGTGCACGGAGATGCTAGCCTCGTCTAGACCAGACTTTTCCCTGGACGGCACTGAAGACGACGATCGAGATGAGAAACGGTTACGAGCTACTTTGTCTCTCCACCACCTCACGAATGAAATGTTTTAGAACAAATTGAAATCCTAGAAGCGCGGACACCACGAGAGAGGACCATTAGTCATGATTAATTAGGATTAATTATCATCGGTATTACGAATTTCGTGCTAAAAGCAAGCTCGTCTCCCAGAATGATGAAACGAGATTTTCTTCTTAATTAAGCCTGAAAGTCCCATTAAAGTGTCTCGTTCGACGGTCATCGTGGCTGTTATTTTGGTTCGCAGTCCAAAATTCGAATTAAAGTTTTCGACACAACTTGCAAAAGTTGCATAATTGGTTTAAAAGCTTTTTTTCACGGACGGATGCCTCAATGAAATTAAATTTTATGTTTTTCTGCAGACTCACATCGTCGCGTTCCCAAAAGTGGCCTGCATGGCATGGCCGGTTCATGCCGTATCACAACAGACGCATGCACTGTTGTGAATTCAGCATTAAATTGAATTACTCTAGCGGGGATTTCCAACGAAATTCGCGAAACGGCGACACGTGAACTTGAATCGAAAGCAGCTCTATTTATCATCATACTCGTAACTTTCGTCGTGTCTTGACGTGTGTTTACTTTTCCATTTTTACGCTTAAAAACGTTTTTCTCAACCAACAAAGCGCATTTTTTCAAACAAAAATTAAAATGCTTTTAAAAACTTCACACATACTCATCAATATCGTCAAGTCCACAGTTAAGTCTGCAACAAATGTTTATGTTTGTATTTGTGGGATTAATCTTGGCAGATATTGCATTCACAATGAACACACAGTGACAAAATCACGTTGAATGATTATTCGTAACCGGGCTATGAAGCTATTGGAGGGTATTTCTGAACGTGTTGCAATACTTAAAGCGTTTTGTACGACAAACGTTGAATCGATTATCAATTTGCGATACCTTGGCATTAAAGTCACTTAAGAAGCACCATTAAAAATATGCAAAATGCGAAATCATAGCACGAAGGTTACGATGTGGCAATGCAAGTTTCATTGGTGTGGTTGGAGGGAGATTTCGACATAATGAGCAGCCGATATTAACGGTTTTCATGGCATTTTCGAGCTCGCAACAATAATTAATATGTTGCGATAATCAGAATATTGTGAGGCTCGTTTGGTTTTTGCATGATACGATCTGCGAAATTTATCGAAGAGACCTTTTTTAACAGAAATGAAACATTTTTATCTTTGCCAAATATAAAACTTTAATTTGGGTAGTTTATAGTTATGTTTAGAAAAAAAGGTACAGGTGGTTATGTTTTACATGACCAATATGACAAAGAACTTTGTATAAAACTCCTGCAAAATTATTCTATTTTTATTTATTTTTGTAGATTATTGCCTATTTATTCAATCCTTAATAATTTATTCTAATTTAATGTTTTCAATCATTTGCCCCTCTGTGGAAATAAATTGCCAAAACACGAAAATATTGCCAAAACTCGTATGGTTCGGTAAATGTCCCTCCGGGAGAACCTTCCCCCAAGGCAATGGCCAATCCGGGTGTGGCCAATCGTGTAAATATGGCAATTTTCAGTACCAGTTTCAAAAACCATGAATTTTGATACCCAAGTCGTATGAAAAAAAATATTTTTAATACTAAACATTAAAATTCCGTAGAACCCCAAAGAGATTCTGAAACTCTCATTATTTTTGATACTCCAATAAGTCGTTAAATATTTCGCCTTTCGTAAAATTGATAACATATAATTAATCAATTGACCAAACCTCAATTTTCATTGCACAAAAAAACACTCACCGTTGTTTCATGCTTAGACAAAAATATCTGTCAGGAAAAACTTCAATATAAAAACATTATTAAATGTTCGCCATAAAAAATTGCCTCTCTTATTTATTGCAGTAAAATAAAATAAAAGCTACTTCAAAGGAGACTCCTGGTGTTTTGAAATCTTGTAATAAATATAGAATTTTGATTAAAAGAATAGGAATCGTTCAGAGGTCATAAATTAATTGGTTTGGATTTGTCATCAGATTCTAGATTGTGCATTTGATTAGATCTAATAAAAAATGAGAAGAAGAATTTAATTTATTTTCCCCAAAGTCCTGTGAACAACCAACGATCTGAACAAACACTAATTAAATAAATGTCAAACAGAAATCAAAAGCTATGCAAACAACTGAACTCATCTGAATATTCCAAGTGAGCTGAAGCTAAACTCCGCCGAATTAAACCGAAGGAAATTGAATGATTTCCCCCGAAAAACGAAATCATTAGTCGCACAAAAGGTAATATCCATTCACCACCTCTCACCTCCCCCGCAAGACGTCGAGAAAACTTTTGTCCCGATGATCCTTAATTATTCTCACCCGGGATTAATGTTCACCTCTTAGGTGTGTAGATTTGAAGAGTTGGGGGGAAAAACCCGGAAAATTCTCCGCACAAACAGCTATGACCGAATTTCCCTTTTCTTTTTGATGAAACTTTTTGTTTTCTCTGCATCTTATTTCACTCCCCCTCGAAGGCCAGTAAAAAGTGCCCGGTAATGTCCAGGTGCCATTCCTAGCCTCCCCGGCCAGTAGTATCCTTGGAGATATTGCGGGGGACGACGCGTTACGCGATAGCTTTCCTTAAGTACACGACGGCCATTATCATCATCTTCTCATTTGTGCTTTATTATTTCAGGTTTTTTTTCTTTTCTTTTCCCTTCACTGCTGGACATTCCAAAGTGTTTTTATTCCAAGTCCGGGGTGCTGTCACGGTTTTATGAGTGCGCAGCAAATCCGATGAAGATGGATGATTCACATTTTTGAGGGATTTTTATTGTTGTTTTTTTTTCTGCGGTGAGGATTTGAGCTGAACAATTTTTCAATATATGATCAAAAAAAGGCAAATTTCTGAGAAAAAAATCTTAATAAACTGTGTATTGCTCAACTTAAATTTAATTATTTACTTCAAAAAATATTTTAATACGAAGGTTATCCTAAATGAAACTGGACTTTACAGTTTTTGGAGTATCAATCAAAATCTTCTGAAACTTGATACATATTGATATTTCAGATCCATAAGTTAAAATACAAAAGGCGTAAGCATCTGTGATATTAAACCTCAAGTGAAATATGATTTAATTATTCTCTGTATTGCTTAGATACGCCTTAATCAATCAAAAAAAAAAAAACATCAAATGTGTGCAGGCCGGAGACGTTTGTGTTCTTAATTTCTGGTGTTTTTTACATTAAACATCATCACACAAACATTTTATTCTTAGATTGCACATTATTATACAACTTTCTTGTAAAAATATGATCATCAAAATAAAAAAAAAACAATGTAAAAAAATATACTGTCCCGCCTGTGTGGATCAATCGGACCGCGCAATGGACTCACAATTCAGAGGTCGCTGGTTCGAATCCCGCGGTGGGCGCTCTATAATTCTTTGTGTAAATATGGATATTCGGCGCCGTCGCTCCGTGCCATACTTTCATACACTAAGGAGCCCAGGGCGGCAAAGTCCTTGTAGATAAAAGGAAGACACTAGTGGTTGGTACTAGCAATGGTGGCCGACAGCTATAAAGTCAACTTCGTTTTTTTATGTAAAAAAAAATATGGGAGACTCTTTTGCATCACGTGCTTTCTGAGTTGTACAATTGTTTTCAAAGGCGTGCCAATTTTATGATTCAGGACTAGAGTGTGACGAGCGGGAATTCCCGGGAAAAAATTCCCGGGAAATCGACCATTTTTGGATCTCTCGATTCCCGGGAAATTCGGTCGAGACTCCCGGGAAATTTTAAACATATAAACTGCCCCTAATCGCATAAATGTCCCATATGCATTTTCATCGATTTCGAGTTATTGATGCAGTTTGATTCAAAATTGTGTGCTCTTTCAAAAGAGCCTATAACATCCAGTACTTTGTTGTAGAAATCAGGAGGAAATCCAGTTTTTTCGCGAAAACTTAACACGAAGCCTTATGTATGGGACAAACTTCAAATGCGTTTTTCTCAGCTTGCTGTTTTTGCATATGGGACATTTATGCGAACATGGGCAGTAAATATATATAAACTAATCAGAAAAAAACAATTGAAAAAATCAAAATAGTTTAGAACATTGAATGTTCAGTGTCGATGTTGAGGTTCGAATAATCCAATGCTTCTCTAATCTTTTTTTCAGGAAGTTAAATTTAACTGATGGTCCAAAATTCTAATAACTATAATTGAAACAATTGTGGACCCCAAAATTTATCTTAAAACAAACGTAGCAGTTACATCCTAGAAATGAAATCTAATGTTTTATTTTAAAATATTATTGTTTTCATTATTTCTAAGAGGAAAAAGCTTTTCTAAGTTAAGTACAATTTTCATACCTTCTCTCGAGTATAGCAATCCTGATAATCTAGTTTTTTTTTGTGAACATTCGGGTTTTCCTGATAACTTTAAATATTTCTTCAATGAATATTTTCAGTTGACATTAAAAATGCAAAAGACAAGTTTAATTTGTTGTTTTGTCGTTGTTTATCTTGTTGCAAAAATCCCGATACTGGGAAATTATATATTAGCTATATTAGTTTTTTATTACAAAAATCTAACAACAAGTTCATGCAACAAGTTTGTGCAACTTTTAAAAAATCACTCAGTGCGAATTAAGATTCGTAAACATTTTAAACTACATTTTTGAGTCTTAAAAATCTCAATAAACGATTTTGTATTAGCAGATTCAGAAAAAAAGGTTGATAGAGTTTCTCAAAATAATAAAGATACTTAAATTAACGTTTCATAGAATAGGTATGAATTAATTGTGGTTTGGTTGAGCGTTTTAGCAGAATGCATTACTATGAATACAAAGAGACGAGTTGTTCCTTTTAATTCCGCTATATATTTTTAATATCTTGACAGATACGTATTTCGTCTACTACTTGCAGACTTCATCAGTGATAGTCGAGAACAGAACACTGATGAAGTCTGCAAGTAGTAGACGAAATATGTATCTGTCAAGATATTAAAAATATATAGCGGAATTAAAAGGAACAACTCGTCTCTTTGTATTCATATGAATTAATTGCAACTGAATTCATTGAAAAGAATCAAATTTATTACTTTTCTTTTTAAATTTTTGGCACTATTGGCATAGTAAAAAAAAACTCCCGGGTCCCGGGAATTCCCGGGAAATAGCCAAATTCAACTCTCGATTCCCGGGAAATTGAAAATCTCGAGAATCGTCACCTTTTGATACTTTTGATATCTCCTATATTAAATAAATAATTCGCAAAAATAATCAGCAAAATTTATATGAAATAACCCCATAAAAGTTTACCAACATTAAAGTTTTGCCTGAATGTAAGATAGCTATGTATTTTCTGTTTTTTTATTCACAAATTTTACATAAATTCACTCATGAAACTCAATATTATAAATTCACAGTAAAACTTCATAATTTTCAAGGAAAATTTATCATTACAATTTCCAACAATATTTTAATTTCGTAGATGAAAACCTACCCTTTTTCATCAGTGACGCAACCATATTCCGAAGAAATTCTCTCAATGAACCATTTTCGTGCCGGTTTCGAGCGTGTGCACAGAAACTCCCACCACTAGCATCCAATCAATTTCCACCGGGGCTTGTTTTTGCGTAAAAACTTTGCTAATTGCGATAAATATCCACGTGCGGATCCGCATCCAGGATTTCTCGAAAGCGACCTAAGAGTGCAGCTACCGGTTTTAAATTAAATCCCAATTAGTTGGTTATTTCGCTAATTGTCATTTTGGGGGGGGGGCAATATTTTTTTTTTCTTCCCGATGTCAAGCGGTTTTCGGACCAAATGAGTCGATTCAGGATCCAGCATACCATTTTTTGTATCGTTCGAAGCAATGAAGCTTACCAATCGAGGGCCTGTTGTTGAGCTTTTGGGTCATCAATAAATTGAATTTATACATTCGAAAGGATAATGTTTGCATTTGTTTTCAATTTGGCACGTCAGCCAGCACGTCGTCACTGTCGTGATAACTTGTCGTACGTGCATTTTGGGCCAAATTGAGTTTTAAAAGATTGCCATATTGTGCAGCTCACAACGCCTAACATGTTGATCTTCTTCTTTGATTCGATTTCAGTCATGAGATATTCAATAAAAGCCGAAAAAACTAATTTGTCACTTTTCATATGAAGGAAGTTTCAACCTTGTCTTGCTATCTTGACACAGCCTGAATATTGGTGTCAGTGTGACAATTGGCCAAAGGGATTTCAGGCCAGAACGCGTTTGACACAAGTACGAGCTCGACTACCGTAAACATTTGTTATTATAACTCGGGACTCCGGCAACCAAATGCAACCAAACTTCGGGACAATGCACAGAATTCAAGGTCAAACTTTAAAACGCGTTTTGCTCGGAACGTCAAAAACCGACATACGACAAGTTAGCACGACGGCGTCGACTTGTTGATATCTGATGTGAAAGAAATAATCTGATATTTGAACAATAATAGCAGAACACAAATGCTGCAAATTAGATAGAATTTGAAAAAAAATACAATACTATTAATCATACAATGCTATACCAAATTCTAGATACTGTCAAATGGAACAATAAAGTTCACTGTTTGATTATTGTATTTGAAATCGACGTTTCACTGATTCCGGAGGTTTACAAAAGCGGTTAGCAAACAGACAATTCACACAGTGCAAACAAGGGTGATAATTGGAAAATTGAAATCCGTTGTCATTTATCAGCTAATTAAATATTAATTATTTATGTAACACCCTCCCAACAGTACCGTGGGGAGTGGTTCGATTCGGTTTGGTGGGCGATAACGCGAACCGAAGGTTGGATTTTATCCCGATCATGCCATTTAACGAGTATGTGCGGGAAGGCTTTTTGGTTCAATTGTGGTGTGCCATTGTTGCCAACTGATTTAAATTAGTGCAATCATTAAATTATTGCTTTGCGATAATAGAAAGCTTATATTTTATGAATCTCATTTCGACAGACAAAACCAGTTTAATTAAATAAACAACAGCAACATTCCAACAGACGGTTTATAATTAATGCCATAATGTTTCAGCCCTGATCCATAATTTTAATTTCGATATTACAGTGACAATATATACCTTAGAGCAATTCTCCCCGAGTTCCAGAAAAAGATTAAATTTTATTTTTTTTATTTGGCTCAAACATTGTGCCACTTTATGTCATTGGTTCAACCATACGTGTCTTCATACAATTTTAGCAGCTGTACATTATGGTGGGTACGTTTTTCAAAAAGTTCTCGGATCAGGTTTTAGTATGGTTCCCCTTGTAGGGCATGCCCATAGGGACTTTCATGCCAAATATCAGCTCATTTGGTTGTAAACTGGCTGCGCGCATCAGGGTTAAAGTTTACATGGGAATTACTATGGGAAATTGGAACTTTTTGTTCAAACGCTCCTACAGGTCTGGGAAATCACGCGCCAACTTCTGGTATGGTCAGGCCTATGGGGAATGGTCTGGAGAACACTTTTTCCGAAGAGAGCATATGGATTCATTGTCCCTAGACCTGGCGCATCGGCAAACAATCCGATGTTTCCGGAATCAACGGTTTTCCCTCAAAAAGCATCACATTTTCCTTAGCATGCTATGAAAGCTTGATGAACATCGCGTCGCCATACGTCAGGCAGCTACAACGTGGTTTAAATATTTGCGAAAAAATACAAATTTGCTATGCAAAGATTCTGAATTCGACTAAATAATATCAGGATCGCTCGAAATGATCATTTTCTAGTTAAAAGAAGGTTTGCTATTGAATATTCCAGCCGTTTCTCACCCACGTGGTAGCTGCCTGACGTATGGCGTCGCCGTGTGCATCAAGCTTTCATAGCATGCTAAGGAAAATGTGATGCTTTTACAGGGAAAACCGTCGATTCCAAAGACATCGGATTGTTTGCCGATGCGCCAGGTCTAGGGACAACGAATCCATATGCTCTCTTCGGGAAAAGTGTTCTCTTGACCATTCCCCGTAGGCCTGACCATACCAGAAGTTGGCGCGTGATTTTCTCAGACCTGTAGGAGTGTTTGAACAAAAAGTTCCAATTTCCCATAGTAATTCCCATGTAAACTTTAACCCTGATGCGCGCAGCCAGTTTACAACCAAATGAGCTGATATTTGGCATGAAAGTCCCTATGGGCATGCCCTACAAGGGGAACCATACTAAAACCTGATCCGAGAACATTTTGAAAAACGTACCCACCCTACTGTACATACCAAAATGATACGAAGGGTAGAGTAGTCATCAATGACACACGGGGAACAATGATAAAATGGCTCTCACAAGTACTAGTTTCAACCAATCAGGCTCATATTTGGGGGAAAGGTGTGTCTACGCGATAAACGTCTACCATAATAGTGGCTTTGGTTATGGACGCTCCCTTGCAAAGTTATTAATAAATGATTGATTCTGTGGTGTAAAGCAAATTATGGACAAAAATTACTTTTTCGCTCGTAAGCTGCCATTAACACCAAAACTAATTTTTTTTTCTATTTTATTTCGACGTTCCATAGGGATTGAGTTGAGCTACAGTGTCCTTTCATTAGGTTAGGCCAAAATTTAGAATATACCCAGAATCTAGGGTAGTCTCATTGTTCCCCACTCATTTCAGCCCATGGGTAACAATGAGACACTTCGATTTTTCTTTATGAATCTTTTCAAAATCTATGGAAATCTTTCAAAACATGAATTGAAAGTGATTTTTGGCATATTTATAGAGTTTAAACTTCATTTAACCAAAAATACAAAGTTATTAGGTAAAAATATATGGAACAATACAAAAACATGATGTTTTACTAGAAAAGTATTGATTTTCGTAGAGTGTCTCATTGTTCCCCAGCTGTCTCATTGTTCCTGCCAAGTGCGTCTACAATGAGACAGTTGAATAACTCTGGCTGTTAATGTCGGATCGTTCTCATATTTTGGTCAATGTTAGAACACATTAAAAGAAAGAAAATGCAACAAAAAGCTCAATAAAACATGCTGATGAAAAAAAATCAAAAATCGTTGAAAGTTGAAAACCAAAAATGTCTCATTCATGACTACCCTACTCTACATATAAGAATAGCTGTATCTTTTGATGGAATTTTCTGATCGATTTGGTGTCTTCAGCGTTTGGCGATTTTAAAACGAACTTTTTTCACAAAATTAATATTTTAAAAATCCGTTTTCTATTTATTTTTTTGTCTATGTTCAAGGGGACAATAAGACATAATTTTTGAATTTAGAGAATTCTAAATAACTTAAAAATTAGTAGTTTTTCTTTTTTTTTTAAATAGAGCCCATTTTTTAAAACAGCAACTAATGATGAATTTGTTACATTTTCTAATCCTTTTGAAAAAATAGTTTTAAAGTTTTGGTATCAAGATTAACTTTTTTAAAGGGCGGTATATTGAATATTAAAAAAATGTGAAAAAATTGATTGAAAATCGGGAAAAAATTAATGCCCCTTTTTCTGAAAAGTCCACAGAAAAACCTACAATTTTGCCGAAGGCACCAAATCGATCAGAAAATTCCTTCTAAAGATACAGATTTTGAAATAGTTGCGTACCGCTTTTGTATGGACAGCTGTCAAAATTGTATGGGCCAATTTTTTTTACACGCAAAAAAAAAGTTGGAACGATGTTTTAGACTGCAAAAATTACAGATTTAATCAAATGAGTTCTGCAAAGTTCTAGAATCATCTAGATATCCTAAAAAAACAATAGAAAAAAATGCCCCAATTGCTTCAGTTATCCCCGAGAACCAGCGAATTGAATTTGCCGTTCCAACTTTTTTGAGGGCCTGAGAGTGGGAATAATAATACTCAATCCATTAATAGCACTAAATATGAGGGAAAAATACTGCCGCTCTAATCGAGTCCGTCCCATATGTAAAAACAGCAAGCCGAGAAAACGCATGTCAAATTTGTCCCGCCCATAAGGGTATGTGTTAGAATTTTGCGAAAAAGTGGATTTTCTCCGGTTTTCTAGAACAAAGTACTAAATTTTATTGATTTTTCGGATAGTGTACATGATTTTGAAGCGAACTGCATCTTTACCTCAAAATTGACGAAATCACATATGGGACGGTTTAGCTTCGAGCGGCAGAAGAGGACTGAATTAAAAAAAGGTTTTTATTAAAAAAGGGCACTTTTGATAAATTGAAAGAAAATCTCAATTATAACATTTTTGACGGCTGAGTTACAGATAAATTTGATGAAAAAATAACGACAATTGACTGCCTATTGTTGAATGCTGGAATTTCTCATATTTAAGTTCCGTAGAATAAAACCAGTCATTTTCGAATTGAATACTTTTATTTTCCACCCACATCCATGCATGACCAGGCCCCGAAAAGTTTTATTTTTTTTTTTATCTTTCTTCCTATATATATATTTATTTTATCTTCGATAAATTTGAATTTATATGTACATCGTGTTATCTCTCACTATTGGCTTTCGCTAGATTTATGACTTTGTCGCAATATCGCGCTAATTACGCGATGCTTCCACACCGTGGTACAAATACACGTAGTATGCAGTAACGAGTTTGATTTAAGACAATTGCACTAATTCACCTAGATTATTTTTAGTGACGCCGGCAGCAGGAGCCGCTTGCGTCTCGTTGTTACAGTTTTTCGCGGCATTCCCGCTGGTTCCGCCGTTGACGTGGTTGTTGTTGTTGTTGTTGTTTTGTGGGTTGCGTGGGATTACGGGTGGGCTCGGGTTGCGCGAGGACACGGTTGAGGCGGCCGTCGTGGTGGTGGTGGCCGTTGTGGTCGGATCGATGAGGAGTCGGTGCTGAACCTTGGACGTGGTCAGCTGGGTTGTGTCGGAGTTGGTCCGGGTGCGGGACCGCTTGGGCATTACGCTGTTTTCGAGCTTGAGCTGTGCGTTGACCTCGGCACGTGCGGCACAAGTGCACGCTTTGAGGAAGCTCTTTTTGAAGTTTTCGCTAAGGTACGCGTACAGGATCGGATTGATGGCCGAGTTGATGTAACCGAGGCAGCCCACCAGCAGGAAGAGGATGATGTCGAGCCGGGAGCTGCACGTGCCGAACGGGGAGTTGATAATCGCTATCTGGGAGATCCAGTAGGGCAGCCAGCAGAGGATGTACACGGTTATGACCGTGAGGACCAGCTTGGTCACTTTCCGGTGGGAGCGTCGTTTTCCGCGTGATTTGTTCGTGGTTTTAGGGCCCACGTTGCGCAGTTTCCGTATCACCAGACAGTAGAATGTCATTATGAAGCACAGCGGGATCACGAAGCCCAGAATGAGCGAGTACAGCGTGAAGGTGTACCCTTGCATGTGTTCGTGCGTTTCTGGCCACACAATTTGGCAGGAGTAATAATTGGGCATAACTTCGATGATGTCACCGTATATCATTATCGGTAGCATGATGATGGCCGACGCCAGCCAGGCCAGTGCGGACACCACGCGGGACACCAGCGGAGTTCGGTACTTGGGCGACGAGATGTGGTGGCAGATGGCGATGTATCGGTCCGCGGACATGATGAACAGAAATATGGACGAAGTGAACTGCGTAATCGACGTGCTCACCATGTAAGCTTTGCACATGGCACCGCCAAACACCCACTGCTTCATGTGCATCGTGGCAATCAAGAACGGTATACCAATCAGGAAGCACTCGTCCGCAATCGCCAGGTTCAGGATGTACATATTGGTCACCGTTTGCATGTTGGAGAATCGCAGCACCACGTAGATCACCAGCGTATTGCCCATCAAACCAACCAGACACACCACGGCGTACAACACCATGAACAGTGTGTACGTGGTCGGCATATCCGTCAGTGGACAGGTAAAGTTTGACCGAAACAAACTCTCGTTCCCCTCCAGTGTCGACCCCTCCAAACCTTCCAGCATCGTGCTGTTGCCCTCGCCAAACAGCTCACTTCCGCCCAGGAAGTACGTCGACAGATTGCTATCCATGCTGATGCTGCTGCTGCTGCTCTGCCCGTTCAAACTCAACACACTGAATTATCTCACATGGTGGCGTTTTGTCAGCCTCAGCATGATTTCCATTGATTAAGCTAAGGAACTTGCCACGTGTAGCGCTTCTCTGTCTCTCTTGACGGCGTCACAAGGCAAGTGCATCAGCCGCTGGCGAAAATCATTTTCCAGATGTCCACACCGCTGTGTTGTCCGTGTCGATAATATTGACTCTCAATGAATGGGACGGCGAATCCTGCGAACAAACAGAGAAGCGAGGAAAATTAGGTCAGTGGAGTTTGTTTTCGAATTAGCAGGCTCATGGGGGGGGGGGGGGGAGTGCTCGTCACCAACGAGGGGAAAACGTGAATGGATTGCGATATAAGGCTGCGGTGATGAAATTACGGGATTTTCTCAGAAAGTATGACAAAGATGTTGGTATCAAACTTGAAAAAAAAACTCGTTAGGCAAAATTTGGTTTCGGATAAATTGGTTTTTTTTCATTCCTTGTTGTGAAGTAGACAGATATCAAAATTCCAGAGCAACATGAAACGATTACATCAAGGCTGCTCTCGTTTTGGAAGAATCAACACTCAGCCTAATTCGTATTACACTCCAAAAAGCAATAAACATCAGCAACAGAAGTAGCAAGAAATGAGGTCTTTCTTAGCTTCGTCCAATTATGAGCGAAAACACCAATATTACTCAGATTTGCCTAAAATCTCATTGAAATTCTCAGTTGTTAGAAAAGTTATGTACCGTCATCTGGGGCGAATCGGGACTACAGTCTGAATAGGGACAGCAGTATTTAGAGCATTTAAGAGCGAGTTTTTCACCAATGTGTAACAGGTCGTATTTAGGTGCTCCGATTTGGATGAAACTTTCAGCGTTTGTTTGTCTATACATGAGATGAGCTCATGCCAAATATGAGCCCTCTACGACAAAGGGAAGTGGGGTAAAACGGGCTTTGAAGTTTGAGGTCCAAAAAACATAAAAAATCTTAAAATTGCTCGCATTTCAGTAAAACTTCATCAATTCCAACTCTCTTAGATGCATTCGAAAGGTCTTTTGAAGCACTTCAAAATGAGCCATAGACATCCAGGATTTGTTTAACTTTTTCTCATAGCTTTTGCAAATTACTGTTAAAAATTGATTTTTTTAAAACCTTAATATCAAAAGTTAGGGAATTTCATGGACTATAAGCCTACGGTAATAACTTTTTGGCCAATCGCAGTTTTTCTCATAGTTTTTCGATTTTTCTGTATCAAACATTTTACAACGCTAGTTTTTGCTCTGTAGGCTTCCATAGCGGCACTTTTTAGTCTCATTTTTGTCATATTCGGAACCCTCGGAAAATTTCACGTAAGTTAGAAGTATTGGAGTTGTAAATTTGATTGAAATAATTGCCATTTAGAATGAATTAAAATATTTTTTAACAATTTGTTGAATTGGGGGTAAAACAGGGTTTCGCCTACTTGATACAGCATTTGACGTATTGATCACAGGGGAAATAAGATCTATTTCTTTTTTCAAAAATGTTTTATTTAATAATTTTTTAAATCAAATTTACAACTCCAATACTTCTAACTTACGTGAAATTTTCCGAGGATTCCGAATATGACAAAAATGAGACCAAAAAGTGCCGCTATGGAAGCCTACAGGGCAAAAACAAACGTTGTAAAATGTTTGATACAGAAAAATCGAAAAACTATGAGAAAAACTGCGATTGCCAAAAAGTTATTACCGTAGGCTTATAGTCCATGAAATTCCCTAACTTTTGACCTATGGGAGTATGGGTGTTGGAGGCTGTTGCAAAAAGATATAAAGGTTTTAAAAAAATCAATTTTTAACAGTAATTTGCAAAAGCTATGAGAAAAAGTTAAACCAATCCTGGATTCTATGGCTCATTTTGAAGTGCTTCAAAAGACCTTTCGAATGCATCTAAGAGAGTTGGAATTGATGAAGTTTTACTGAAATGCGAGCAATTTTAAGATTTTTTATGTTTTTTGGACCTCAAACTTCAAAGCCCACTTCCCTTTGTCGTAGAGGGCTCATATTTGGCATGAGTTCATCTCATGTATAGACAAACAAACGCTGAAAGTTTCATCCAAATCGGAGCACCTCGATACGACCTCTAGAACAAACCGAGCAATATTTACAAAAACTGCCTCTTAATGGATTTAAATTTAGAAATTGAAATCAACCATAAAAATCAAAATATTGTGCTCCTACATGGTTAAAACTGCTGTCCCAATTCGCCCATGTGTCCCGATTCGCCCCAATTGACGGTACGTAGCGTAATGTAATGATAACAAGTTTAAACAATTCCTTATTCCCTTTATTGAATAAAGTATTTTTCAGATTGTAAATGTTATTCAAAGGTACCAAAACTATGTTTTTCTAAAATGTCATCAAGCAAATATTTTATTTAAAAATAGTATAGGTGTTCCACTAAACATTTTTTCTAACAAACTTCCTGAAACAAACTCCGTTTCATCACAATGTTAGCGCATCATATGGCTCGATGGCAATTGAATTCATCACCGACAGACAGGCCAGCCTCTAACAAAGTGGACAGATTGAGAGAGAACATTTATTGGACACGGCCAGGCCTGCAATCGGCTGCTGCTGTTTGCTCAGCACTTTGATCGATCAAATTGTGCTTTACGATAAAAAAAGGTTGAAAGTAAATAGGACTGTTGAACAATAGAATCGTTCGACAATTGTGATAATTATTGCACTTGACATAAGTTGAAATTCGTTCGACTGAAAATAAGCAAGTGTATTTCTATGCATTTATTCAACTGCATGCAAAAGCAAACCAATAAAAAATGTAGAATGAGGACTTTCACGGTGCAAAACTTTCCCACTCCAATACAATATGCTATAAAATATCGCCATATCTTTTATTTTATGACCCACAATGACAACACACAAAAAAGAACATTGAACTCCTCTCTATCAGCTGAACAAGACATATCTCAAAAGTTTCCCAATTTAGCCAAGTAATGAACCATAAATAATGCATTAACAGATGATGTTTCCTAACAGATTTCCAAAAGTTGGCAAGACATAAAGCTTTCTTGTGTAATCCGACCCCAAAGCATCATAAAGCGATCAACACCAGATATTCCGAAATTAGATAATCATCCCGGGGAATCTTCAGGAGTTCCGGAAGTGGTTTATTAAACTTTATCGTGCTCGCCTTTCCCTGTAGCAGTGTACTGCACACTATATTTGGGTTGCATAAAATGCACGCGATATTTGCCCTCTCCTGGAAGGCAAATTTTTTTTGTCAGTTTAATCCGGCCGGGGAAAACTTTGGCCACTCAAGTGCCTCTCGAAGCAGGTCTTTCCGAGCAGTTCAGGGAAAAAATCAACTCTGGCAGTTTTGAGAGCGAGTCGAAAGTCGTAGTGCTGGCTGCTCCTGAAGAACACTTAACATTTCGGCAGGGAAATTTATCGATGCAAGCGCGAAAGATAAACATGCAAAAGTGAAAAAGTTTCACTGGAAATGCCCTAGCCATTTTATTTGAAAAGTTTTATTTTTCGATGGAATGAACGGGTTTGGAGGTGTTTTTATCCATTCTTTATCCAAAGTCCATAAAGTTGAAACTGAACTGAAACTGAACTGAAACTGAACTGAAACTGAACTGAAACTGAACTGAAACTGAACTGAAACTGAACTGAAACTGAACTGAAACTGAACTGAAACTGAACTGAAACTGAACTGAAACTGAACTGAAACTGAACTGAAACTGAACTGAAACTGAACTGAAACTGAACTGAAACTGAACTGAAACTGAACTGAAACTGAACTGAAACTGAACTGAAACTGAACTGAAACTGAACTGAAACTGAACTGAAACTGAACTGAAACTGAACTGAAACTGAACTGAAACTGAACTGGAAATGAAACTGCTAAAAACAACATTCAAAAATGACTAAAATCGTGCGTTAACTAGAAATAGAGCAATCACTGCTCGCATTAAATTAAATTCAGCAAAGCAATTTGATCGACGGCTGTAAATATTTACATCCAAAACTGTCCGTTCGCTCTAAAAACAGCAAAAGTGCATCCCAAATGCAATAATAAAAGCTTTCATCTCCCGTCGTGTGTGGCGTCAGACGATTTAATTTAAATTGCGCTTTCCCCTCGCGCAAAAAGCGATCGGATATAATCCATTCATTGGCTACCCTGCCTAGCTAGCACGCAAATCTCGTTACAAATTTCCATTCAATCTGTACTGTAAACCTTTCAATCGCCGCGCCACCATACCGTGTCAATAACAGCCAATTCGTCAAAACAAGGGCCTCCCCTATAAATAACTAAGCTAAAAACGTGCCAGCAGCCGTTCATGTCGTGTAAACAATGCAACACACACCGATTGGTAACGCAATAAAGCCAATGTCCATCCATTCAGCGAGAGAGAGAAAAAAAGAACAAAAACCGCGACCGGGACCGGGAAACCATGCCGGGTTTTGTTGGAAATGGCCGTGCCGCCACCGCCGACGTTGAGAGGGTACGAAAAAATTGCATTCAAAAATTTAAACCACAGCAGGAAGAACAAAAAACACATCAGTTTGCCGCCACCACCACCGGACTGACGGGCGCTGTGAAAACAAACACCTTGTGGTTTTTAGTTAGGGTGGTTGTTATTGCAGGTCATTTATCACCTTTTGGACATTTTTCAAAAATAAAATCAAAATATTTCAAAAACCAAATAAACAGTAGGTCGGATAGTGGATCCGGACATTGTTTACATATAATTAATTGATATCCGACTTCAAAAAAGTACTTAAATATCACTTAAGTGGTCATAACTTGATCTAGGGTTGCCAGATCTTCAAACTTTTAAAATCGTTTGAAAGGTATTTCAAATGCCTATCCAAGAAAAGGTTGGATGATGGAACTGGACATTATTTACGTACAATTAAGTGAGATCCGGCTTCAAAAAAGTACTTAAATATCACTTAAGTGTGTGTGACTCGAGATAGGGTTGCCAGAACTTCAAACATTAGACTCGTTTAGAAGTTATTTCCATTACCTATCCAACGATGTATAACATGATGGTATTTGAGTCAATTTGCGGTCACTTATTTAACATCCAAACATTTACCAAAACCCAATTTTATACATAAGTTTTGGAATACTTATCGAAACATTATAGTAATCATTATAAAACAAATCGAATGCAACTGGTTTGACCAAAATCGGCGTAGCTTGTGCTGTGACAACTGAGTGACATTATTGGTCATACGCACACACGCACATTCAGATTTTAGTAACCAAAGATCGGTAAAAAGACGTGAAACCTTAGAGATTTTTTTTAAATTTAGGTCTTACTTATTAGGTATATAAATATCAACGAAAATAAATATATATGGGTCATTCCAGGTCAACTGAGTACACTTTTGGATTCGACCTTCACCGATTTTGACCAAACTTTGAGGGAACTGTGGTATCCTAAATAATAGTGTATTTTGAGTAAGCTGTGAGAAGCGTGTAGAGCTGCGCGTGTGGAGAGTAGAAGTTCAGTTGACGGACGAACGAATAAAGAGTCAGACGTTAGTTGGAGTGCGCGTTAAATTAATTAATTTATTAAGTGTATAATTTACAAGATATCACATTGGCGATCCTGCCATGACGATATGTTGTGATGTTTTGTAATCCTGGAGTGGAAAAGATTGGGAAATTAGCGGTCAGATTTGCGAGGCATGAGGCCAAAAGGAGCAGTCGAGAGAAGAATTTGTTTGTGTTCGTGTGACGCCGCATGGCTGCGTCGCTAGCAGCAGAAGGGCGGTTTTGTTGGTGGAGTGGACGTAGTTACGCGGAATTCGGTGAGATTGTTCCGATCATTGTTTTTTTTTTTGTTTATGTGTGGCGAGTGAGTTCTGAAACGTAAGTGTATGTGAGGGAATATTTGCTTGACGACTTGGCGCAGGGCTTGCTGCGTTGATTGTGTGTGCGTGTGCGCTTGGGTGCACAAGAGGTGTCAAATGACGTCACGATTGTAAACCCAGGGGGTTGCTAAGAGGCAGCCATCTTGGAGTTGAGATAAATGTAATGAAAACGCAGGGGGATGCTAGGTGGCAGCCATACTGTAGTTGGGATAAATGTTGCGAAGGATGCATAGGAAAAATGTATTACCAGACGAGTTCTTGATATTCTTATTGATACTTCTTTATGTCGCACAAAATAGGAAAATTCGCCTTATTACCATTTTAAACCTGTTTTTTAATAACATAAATCATGGTATTATTATTAACCAAAAAAAAAAACATTATTTTTTTTCAAAATTAGCAGTTGGACAAGATTTCGCCGTAATTTATGGTAACAAATTTAATCTCCTTTTGATTGATTTTCAGAGACATTTTGATATTTTAGATTTTTTTAATATTTTTTTTAGAAATTTGGATTTTAAGATTGTATGATTTCAGGATTTCGATAATTTTAAAAATTTTCGATTCTCAGATCTTCTTTTAAATTTTTGGATTCGAAGATGGGAAGCGTCGCTAAGATTATTGATACATGAATGGGCTGTTAAAATTTGACGCAATCGGTTATCTGATCAACCAGGTTTTAATTATTTATCTTGGTTAAACACTAGGTTAAAATAAAACGTTGTATTATTCTTAAAATGCTTGTTTTAAAAATATTTTGACAAATTATCCCGTCGCTTAGAAACGACAGATTGTTTGTTTTTTTTCATTAAATAATGATAACAATGATAAAAAAACTCATCCGACACAAAATTACTTTGACATTTTTCAATTCTTTAGTGGTAATTGATTGTTTATTTGTGACGAGAGCCTGTTAGTTTACAACTTTTTATCAGGTACTTTAAGATAGAAAACGGAGATAAATAAATCAACCAAATGGTTGAATAAATAAAGGGTTTAGTGGTATTTGCTAGGTTGCGCCGTTTATAAACGGCCCTAGACCGAACAAGTTGTATTGGTTGTTTTGTCTATAGTGTTGGGGGAATAGTGTGTTGAGCATTCTCAAAATAATCTTTGTTACGGAAGAGATGATTCCGGGTTCATCGATTGGATTTTGAAGTCAAAATGGAATGGAAACTTGAATCAAGATTCTTTAAAAAAAACAAATCTGCCACCTCCAAGCAATGCCAAGACGGTTGTCATAGTTCCATTCTAAATATAATAGTAAAAGAGAAATTATTAAACTGCAATGGAGTCATAAAACCAACTGATCTGATTCCTTTTGTTTTATTTAAATTGATATGACAACATTTTACATTGGATCTACTATGGATCCCTTTTTAACAAGCTGTCAAGCAAGTTCTTTCAAGTTATTTATTTTATCTATTATTATCTGTTTTTTTTTATCTAAATGATCAATATTATTAATTGATTAATATTATTAATTGATTTAAAAAAAAATCCATTGCGTTCCTTCAAAGGACTCAAAAAAAAAAATAGCAGTCGGATTTTAACTGTTTGAGCTTATCGTTAATTCTTAAATTTTCTACAGGACATAAACACTGATAGAGAAAAATGAATGATAAATGTAAAATAATGATAAAATGAGTGCAATATAATAACAGAAGGGTATAATCATGTGAATTTAGATGTTTATTATTTTACAACTAATTTTGTAATCAAAAGCAATGGAAAGGGAATGTGTTTATTATAATTGAAAATAAATTGATTTTTATTAACCACTCATGTGAGTGTAATTGTTGAAATAAAAAAAATCAATTTTATTATAAAGGAAGTGTTTGGATCTCGGTTTGGATTGTATTTTAATTTAATGAAGCTTAACTATCCTAGGTACAAGCAAAAGAGTTCCTGTAAAGTTGAGTCGGGTTTAGCCCAAGGCCAACTGCCGCAAAAGAGTTCCTGTAAAGTTGAGTCGGGTTTAGCCCAAGGCCAACTGCTGCAAAAGAGTTCCTGTAAAGTTGAGTCGGGTTTAGCCCAAGGCCAACTGCAGCAAACGATTGAGTCGAGTTTCAGCTCAAGGCCAATCATATGGAAAAAGTTGAGTCGGGTTTAGCCCAAGGCCAACTGCTGCAAAAGAGTTCCTGTAAAGTTGAGTCGGGTTTAGCCCAAGGCCAACTGCAGCAAACGATTGAGTCGAGTTTCAGCTCAAGGCCAATCATATGGAAAAAGTTGAGTCGGGTTTAGCCCAAGGCCAACTACTGCAATAGAGTTCCTAGAGTTGAGTTAGATAAACGACAAAAAAAAAATGTTTTAAAAGATAGAGATGAGTTTCAATTCAAAGAAAAACATAGATAAATATTAATCAAGATAAGTATAAGTGAAAAATAGGGAACAGCATGTATTTTCATCGGACACCTAGTATTGGCATATCAGCATTTTGCCGTTAGTAGCTAAGTAACTTTTCATTTGTATCATTTGTAGTAATTTTCATTTGAATTCGTGATAAATAAACTAATGATGAGCAGCAGGTTTTGATAAAAGTCTTACAAAATAAGTTGTTTACATAATCTACATCGGCGAATTGGATGGAATAAGTATCGAATTTATAACCTGCCATTCATATAAGAAATTCCTCAAATCAATATTATGCAAAAAAAAATCGAAGGATAGTCATGTTTGGCCGTAAGAGAGGAAACTAAGCTTCAAATAACTTGTGACAGAAGAGTTAAGTGAAAGGAGCACAGACACAAACGGTTTTAGATAGTTGAGTTTTCGAGACGAGATTTGTCAGATTTGTCGAATGGGGAAGGAAATGTTGCTCTCAGCCTAGAGTTTTGGTCGTAAGCTCAGTCCAGGTGTAGGAGTAGTCTCCTTGGGAAAATAACCTGCTTCGGTAGAGTCGCTAGCCGACAGTTTGACTCACAATCCAAAGATCATCAGTTCGAATCCTGAGGTGGATGGCAGCTCAGGTGTAAAAATAAATTTGATTTGATTAACAGCATGGACAGGCGTTTTATTTGTATCTAGTGAATTGAAATTGTTGACACTCTAGCAAAGCCTACTTATTTAAAAAGCATGGATAAATAAATGTTGCAATCATGAAATTAAAATTTAGAATCGCATTTTTCAAGTGATAGGAGTCTTTTTGGTTTTTCTCTCGGTGGGAAGCGCAATGTAGGTAAGCAAAATTCATTGCCTGTTTTAAATGGATACCGTATTGTACTATAGAGGTTTTAATTGAGGTAAACTGCTGATTGCGATCTTGATTTGCGTTGCACTAATCGAGTTGATGTTTTTTTTTATTTGTTGTATAATCAATTCATTCCTTTTTTTTCTTTCTTTTGTTTCATTCGGAGGAGGATCAGGAATACATGGAAACACAACGTGTAGTGCATTTGGACGAATATGCAGGCGTGTGCTGAACGAGGACGGATCATCTGGCAAGCATTCCGGCCCTTGAGACAAGCAGTTGCAGATCAGTTTATAAACACCAAATTAGAAATTGTTGCTAAAATGTTATCATCTGATCGAAGTTTTGCTATTGTATTTAATATTCCATTATTTAAGCAAGGGGAGGATGTGGTATCCTAAATAATAGTGTATTTTGAGTAAGCTGTGAGAAGCGTGTAGAGCTGCGCGTGTGGAGAGTAGAAGTTCAGTTGACGGACGAACGAATAAAGAGTCAGACGTTAGTTGGAGTGCGCGTTAAATTAATTAATTTATTAAGTGTATAATTTACAAGATATCACAGGAACGTTCATCTATCGATAGTAAACAGAAATCCCAAGTTTGGTGCTGATTGGACCATCCCTCTATTTTTGGCACCGCCCTCTTTTTTGACGATTTTCTAAAAAACTTTTTTTTCTTTTAATCATAACTTTGCAACTATTTGAGCAAAAGACTTTCTACAGGTTGCATTTTATAGAAAATGGTCCAAGGAATTCGATAAAAATAAAATGTTAACCCTTAAATGCCCACTAATATAATATTTTAACGTTTCAAGTAATAAAATTCAGTTTTGACCAATTCCTTATATTTTTATTTGTTTTATTTTATCACCATCGTGTTCCCCGGACAATTTTACATAATAATCAATGTAGACCTCAAACTAAAATTGGCGAGATACAGCGATTTTACTGATAAAAGTTTTATTTTGCGCTGCACTCTGTCCTATGAATTCAAATCCGAAATAAGTTTTCACATATAAAACCCAAACTATGCGGGATTCCACCATTTTTGTTGAAAAGTACACCATGTATTTCCGAGTTCTGCCCAAAATCTAACTTTTTTTCAGTAAAATCGCTGTATCTCACCAATAGTTCATTTTAGTTTAAGGTCTACATTGATTATTATGTAAAATTGTCCGGGGAACACGATGGTGATAAAATAAAACAAATAAAAATATAAGGAATTGGTCAAAACTGAATGTTAATACTTAAAACGTTAAAATATTATATTAGTGGGCATTTAAGGGTTAAAATTTTATTTTTATCGAATTTCTTGGACAATTTTCTATAAAATGCAACCTGTAAAAAGTCTTTTGCTCAAATAGTTGCAAAGTTATGATTAAAAGAAAAAAAAATTTTAGAAAATCGTCAAAAAAGAGATAGTGAAGAGATAGAAATTTGGTGTCAATGGAACTTTTCTATTAAATTGGATGCCGAAAAAACTTATTTGTCATCAAAAAACGTGTCTTAGTGAAAATCCGCCCCACCGTCAAGAGATATCGAAAAATGAACCTCGGATTCGTGATCAGGGACTAAAATTACTCTTAGAGCAAAGTTTCACGAAAATCGAAGAGGGTTCGTGGCAACTGCTGTGTGAGTTGGCGGAGAACGAACCATATTCTATTTAAATATCTAATAATTTTGTTCTATTCGTGAAACTAAATTTCTCGATTTACCAATTTAAAAAGTTTTAATGGAAATGTCAGTTCAAAAATTCAGTGCATTTGCGTGGAAAATAATGACAGATTAAATAAAAGTTGAAAAACTAATTTTATTTTGAAATAAAAAACCAAAAATGAAATTATGATCTTGAAACTTGAAGCACCCTATCGTAACCAAGGATGCTGCTGGTAGAAGAAAGCAGATCAATTAGCAGCACAATCGATAGATACATCACAAAAATATAGTGTGTGTGAAGCAAAAACAAAACAAAACAAAACTCACAAAGGAAGGTGGAGAGAACGGACAGTCGACTTAAAATATGCCCGGTTGAGCAGTGATTCAAAGTTCGGAAAATTGGACCGCAAAGCGATGTGAACCGCAAATTTCATTGCCGGACCGGAATTGGACTCTCGTAAATAAACAAGCATCCAAGGGGGGCAACGAATGGTATTCTTGGCACATGAAATGATTTGTTTCTTCGTAGATTTTCACATTTTCAACACAACTGGTGTTGGTTCATAAAATAACAAACAACCATTTTCATTTTCGAAAAAGTCGCAAAATAGGTCCAGCTCCCCTACTTTTGAGAATTTTATTAGGGGACTGTTTCGTTTGTAAACATTGAGACTCCATTAGCGTAAATTGTGGCAAATAACTGATCTTTATTTGTGTGGGAGCTATAGGGAATTCCGTTCGCCATAGTTCTTTGAACATTCCCTGATTAATTAGATGTGAAAATATTGAATTAATTGGTAAACAGAGGTAAAAGCTTTCAATAATTAATTTGATTATCTCATAAACCTCACAAACATAAATAGCATAGAAATGGACGAAATTGAACTTTCATAACAAATTGAGTTTTCCTATAAGTCAATCATCATTTCCATATTGTACTTACAGAAATTGCGCAAATAACTATAAACTTGTTTCCAGAAAGACCATAAGTTGTCCAGGGGTTGCATTCTGGTAGACAGTACCGCGTGATAATCGTTGATAAAACACATTTTCCAGTTCTCTGAATTTTCTCAACAAGACGTAGAAACGTGAAGAACGAGTAGGAAAATTTGTTTGTAAGTCGCCTCTTAGAGCTCCTTCCGAAAGATTTTCATGCTCCAACGATTTGCATTACTTCGTGCTGAATTGTACCAGTTACGTCTACCAGAAGTGCCGCTTCTGCCTAATGCTGTTAAGTAACTGTTTGCTGAAATTGTAATGGAACGAGAAAGCTTGAGTTGCTGATGCAAATAAAATAACAGTTGTCGTTTCTCCTTGGAGCTGCAATCTTGTTGTACAGCCAATTAAAGGTTTCATTTTCAATTTAAGTTTTTATTTTACTTTTTCAAGTTTGATGATTGCACTGTTATTTTTAAAACAATGGGATTTCTAAGGCAACAAATAAAAAATGCTCCCAACGAGCCTTGAGTGTTACAAAAAAAATGTATCCACGCAAAAAGAGAACAATATCCACTTTGGGTGACATTGTCAGTTTTCTTAGAAAATTCATCACAAATCCTACATGGTTTATTCATTTCTATTTGCAGAACGCCAAATAAACTCTCGCTCTCCGCTAACCGGTTTTCTGCATCAACTTCTTCGGAGAAAAATCAACCAGCGCGTGAAGATCATGACTCCGAGAAATTCAGATGAAGCCACTGGTTACAGGATTGGATTTGGTTGACAGGATTATTTTTAACCTGTTTTGCTCCGTTTGAAATCGGCTCGGAAAGTTATATGATGACAAAATGTGCTGTTCTTTTCATTTATCGTGAAAGCTTCGGGGAAAATTTAAAAAAAAGTTATATAAAATATATATGACATAAGTAACAAATTTCATTTGAGCATAATCCATTCATACATGATCTACAATGACAAACTTGTATGTTCAAAGGACTTCAAACAAAGTTCAAACAGAATATTATTCCACGTCAAAAGAAGCTGTTCAGACACTCATTGTGGAGCGTCTCATGCTGGGACCGTTTCAAGTTTGTAAGTGACATGTTTGCTTAATCTGACGGAGATTTAATGTAGCGCGAACCCCCGTTTGAACTGAGAAGGGTACACAGTGCCCAGAGTGAAAGCTCGCTTTCATCAGATTTTTTAAGGAGAAGGACCTCGCATTTGGGTGAAGATGAAATTTGTAATTAAATTACTTTTACAGATTGTGCACCGGTATATATTTTTAAAGTTTCTACACCATTTTGTTCAAAATGTGTGAATCAACTACAATGTAATTTCTTATAAACGATTTAGATCTAATAGACATTTATTATGCAAAGCAAATGAAAATGAAATTCTCCTGATCCTGGGCGGAACACCTATGTAGAATATCAAGGCCGGCATTCTCAAAGCAAAAACATACAACTTTGAATAATCTATCATTCTGATGCCAACTTGGTATTACCAAGACGATCTAAATTAGGAAACACTGAAAGCTTTTTTATCTCATCAATCTAACAAGTTTGCATTACTCAAGCCACATCCATCAACTCACAAGTTACCGCATCGTTTGTTTCTGCTCAACCCTAAACCATGCTTAACATCTCTTGCTTACGAGATGACTATTCAGTTTGCAGCTCTGTACAACCCGTCCGCTCTGTTTCAATTGTGACTCAACACTTCTTCGGGCACGTATTGTCGAACCCCCCCCCCCCCTTTCTTTTGTTGTACACTCTCGAAGAAAGTTCGCAACCTGCGTAGGTTGAACGAACGAACCCTTTCAACAATCTATCGCATCGTAGAAGTTCCATTCAAGAGACCCCGCGAAGCAGAGAACAATTCGTCATAGTACCCTCACTCAGGACACATAGCTGAAGTTGTACTAGGCGGGCACCACCTATACACCTACGCGTGTGCGACCTGTTCTCCCCTGATGGATGGGAGCGAGCATTGTACTCGAGAAAGCTTTCCATTTCTTCGGGGCAATCTTGTCTAGGCGAGTTTCAAAAGCTTTCCCATTTGTAGGGGGAAAGCACATATTTTTGGTTGGCTAAGGATTACACAGCAGCCAGATTCGTGCGAGTTTATTGAAAGGCTTCATTATTCTAAAATGATGATACACTCCCATATGGCTGCGAGTGGGTTCCATATGGAAAGTACACTCAGTTGCATGAAATAGTTTCCAAATTTGATGGAAAAATAATGGAAAATAAAATTCGAGTCTGGAATATATATTTGAAAGTACCATTTAATAAACAACAACTAGAGCATGAATGATCTAACCGAGAAAAAATAATTTAAATTCCAGAATGATTTTTATGTGCAGTGATGCAGAAAAACTTATGAAATGTAGCCATTTTTCCAGAAAACCGAAGAAAATTATACTTTTTAGTGAAATCCAAACACACCTTAAGGGCGGGACAAATTTGTCTTGCGTTTTTCTCAGCATGATGAGCGGCAATATCTGGCTTGTATCCTTTTTTTTTTTTTTGCTAAGTCCCCACAACAGGGTTGTTAAAATATCAAAATATCAGCTCTCAGCAACTACAATGATCCCGCGTCATGCGTGGTCGACTCCTAATCGCCATCTCGCGTTCTCTCATTGCAGTTTTCGGAGAGATTGAGAGACTCAGCGGTGAGAGCGCATAGTCGAGGAAAAGGGCAGGAGTGATAGAGAGAGAGAATGACATTGCTGGGAATCACGAGAAACAAGAAGAGATCTCATAAGCAATAGTGATGGCCGCTATACTCTCGGATATTTTTGGTGCAGAGATAATTTATTGATAGCTTTTCTATCACACATTTGCAACCCTGCCCCACAATCAAGCAGTACACAACAAACGTCAAAAAGTCATTCTTATGCAAAATTAGCTGAACTATTCGAAAAACATGCTGACAAAATCGCAGGATTGAGTTCTAGCGATAAAAACTGGTCAAAATGGTCGAATCATCACTTTTTCAAACAAACTTATTTGTAAAATTCTGATAATTCGCAGCGATGGAAGAATCATCACCAAAAGGAAATCATTGAACGTTCATCAAAAGAAAAACCCGAAGGGAACATGGCTCTCCTCAGGCACGAAAAATCGGTAAAAGGAAGCTAAAAAATCATCATCTTGATTATTCGGCTAAACACTACTACTACACTTGCAAGTGTAACGTCAAATGACCTGTCACTTTTTGTGGATAAGCAATGCGTGTAAACAAAGAGAAATAAATAGATTTAAGTGATGCCAAGTTTCGCGAGTGGAGAAAGTTTGCAAGCGAAAATGATTTGTTTACGATTAATCCATCCCAGATACCTAACTCGTGAAGAATACATACAAACTTCTTATGTTGATATATAAAAAAAATATTGTCTGCTCTACAACTTTGTAAAACATTGTTACACTCTAAAAAATAAAAAAAAATGTTCTAAATGAAAAAATAACTTTCTGGTTCTTTCGGATTCGAAAAGAACGTTAAATTTCCCATAAAATTAAATGTCTAACAATTTTTACAGTTAAGTAACGGAAAATGGCAGCGATTTTAAAACTTTTTATTAACTTTTTTTGCAGCAATTCCATTTGAAAAAAGCCTAAACCGAAAAAAAGTTCTCCGATCGGGCTCAAATTTTTTCTGGGGGTTCCTTGGCCAAAAGAATTAGACCCGTATTTTTTTTGTTTGGCCGTTAGGGTGACCTACGCCGTGTTAGGGTGGTCTGAAAAATGGCAATTTTCGTCATTTTTCGCAAAAACCTCTTTTTTCGAAAACTCATATCTCCGCGCCATTTCATCCGATTTTAGCTGTCTTAGACGCAAAAAAAAGGTGACTCCCTAACACGGCGTAGGTCACCCTAATGACCAAACAAAAAAATATGGGTCTAATATTTTTGGCCAAGGAACCCCCAGAAAAATTTTGAGCCCGATCGGAGAACTTTTTTTTCGGTTTTGGCTCTTTTCAAATGAAATTGCTGTTTGATTAACATTCCAACGCCCAAGGCTCCAAAAAAGTTGGAACGGTAACTTCAACTCCATGGTTCTCGGGCATAACTCAACCAATCAAGATGATTCTTCTTTTCAGTGAATTGTTAGGATGTCAAGATGACTCTAGAACTTTGCAGAACTTAATTTGATCAAATCTGTAATTTTTGCGATCAAAAACATCGTTCCAACTTTTTTTTTTGCGTGTAAAAAAAAATCGCCGAAAATTCCGCGGAGGCAGTTGTTTTAAAAAAAGGTGGAACGATGTTTTCGGTCGCAGAAATGACAGATTTGATCAAATTGAGTTCTGCAAAGTTCTAGAATCATCTAGACATCCTAACAAATCACTGGAAACAAGAATCGTCCCGATCGGTTGGGTAATGCCCGAGAGCCAGCGAGTTGAAGTTACCGTTCCACCTTTTTTGGGAGGCTTGGGCGTCCGTGTAAGTTGGACATGCGTTGGGCGTTCCAGTGTTAAAAATACTTTTTTTCGAAATTTTGAGTACCGTCATCAGGGGAATTTTATGACCCAATCTCACCCCCGAGACCAAATATCACAGAAGTTAAATCGGGCGTCCAATTTTACACAGAAGTCCCATTGACACCAAATTTCTATCTCTTCACGGTTTCTACAAATCACTGAAAGACACGTTGTCTTAGTGAATTTCCAGAAAAATGAAAGGGGTCGTACCGCTCCACCATCACGAGATATCGAAAAATGGAGCTCGGATTCGTGATCAGAAACCAAAATTACTCCTTAGAGCAAAGTTTCACGAAAATCGAAGAGGGATCGTGACAACTTTTTTAGATTTCCTGTGAGTTGGCGGAGAATGACTCATTTAAAAGAAACATCCATTAAAATTATAATGCTGGGATTAAACCTGAATGCTCAAATATATTTCAATATTTCAATATATTATATATTTGTGATATGAGCCATGCTAAGATATTTATTTAAATTAAATCGCTGTATAATTCCTTTAAAAAAAAATTTTACATATTTATATTGGAACTGATTGTACATTACGTAATCTTGCTCGAGTTTCTGCAAATAAAGACAATTTCTAAATGGCATTCCGAAAACCGGCTCCTAATGTCATGAATGAAAAGCAAATAAAACTTTATAATACCATTGACAAGTCAGTCACACCATAGCCGTAGTCTGCATAAATGCAAAACACTGTCCCGACTCTACTTGAAAAAAGAAAGAATAAAAATTCAAAGAACTAGAAGAACATTCCGAAAAAGACACGCCATTCAACCTTGTTTGCGCTACATTGTACGATATCTATGCCAGAGGACGGGACACAGAAATGTAGAGTTGCTGCGGGATTTGGGGAAAAGGATTGTACAACAACAATGATTGGAACAAGCGGAATTTCCACCGCCAGCTCTGTGATGGCAATAGAAGAGTTGCGAAACAAGAGAATGTTGAAACCAACGCGATGTCGTCCGACTAAAGACCTGTTGAATGTTCTTTATACACTGTCTGTTTAGTGGCTCTCTGCAAAATAGGATCATTATTAAGGTGTTTTTGTTCTGCGACTATAATGGAAACGACAGCTGCCCAGTTTATGTGACATTTGAAGAGTGAAGTGGTTTAATTTAAAGAAATTGGCTGTGCATAATGAAACAAATATTGAAATTTGAAAAAACCATAATCAAAGATCATTATCAATTACAGAGGAATTAACAACAATTGCCTATTACCAGAAATTGACCCCACGTAAATTTCAGACCAGTCAAACCTGAAACGATACCAACGAAAGATAAATCCTGTAATTTAATTTAACGACCCATTATTCAAGCTTTTATAACAAAGCTAATTTATTTCCTGGAACAAGCCTATATAGGTTATGTTGTTGGACTGCTCCGTTACAGGATGACTGGAAGAGATTGCTGATGTAGAATCTAGGCAATGTGTTGGCAGACGGAACGCAGGAGGACAAATAATAGTGCGAGGTGAAGAGGCAGCTTCACAGGAAATGTCATGACTAGCCGGAAACAGCGTGACAGCTATCTTTGAGGCAATTATTTAGATAAAGTATTTCTAGGGAAAATCCCTGACAGTTATTTGCAAACCAGGATCAAACAATAAAATTGTAATATACTAATTGCAGCTACATAGGAAAACCTTCAATATAAATGGTGTTGAAGACTTTAGAAATACAAATTAGTTTTATTTAATTCAAGAAACTTATAAAAAAAAAACAAAATCAAAAAGGAAAGTAAAAAAAAATAACAAATTTCCGCATAAAACCTAACCAATGTACAAAGTTTTGATGAAACTCTAGCTTTCCCCCGATTCAACTTAAACAAACAATCTTCCATCAAACACCACACCTAGACCTCCCTTCCACGAAGTGTACCTTAAGCAAACCCAACAAAATAGTCAAATAATTACACACAAAATACCTTTTCTGGCAGTCGGCACCGTGAACCTGCTGTCACTCGGCGAGGTGGGCTTGGTTGGCACGAATTTGAGCTATTATCCCTCAACTCCAGCAATTTGCTGTCTATATATAGAGTCCAAGAAGGTCTGCCACAGCTTGATAAAGTCTGTCAGGGCCTTTTCTCCTTCAGGACGCCACCCGGACGAGACAACGCTACGCAACCGACGGGCTAGCTTAAATCTTGCTCGGGGTTCGGGTGGGCCAGGCAAATGTAACATAATTTATCCATTTTTGGGTCATACTGAAAAGGGAGGGAAAGAAAAAAAATATTAGAATAATGGCGAGTTGTTGAATCGGTTAGGATAAATTGCGGTTCCTGATGTGAGTAATGCTAGGAAAACGCCCATTTAAAGTGTTTTTTTTTTTAATATGGAGTAAGATTATGGGCAGTAAATTATGTTTGGTTTGTGAATCAAATTTATTCAGTATCTTTGTTACACGAACGTTTAACACATAATGCGTCATCTATAAATACAAAATAAAATATTTCAGCTCGAGTTGAACATTAATCCAATAAAGTTCACAACGTTGAGGTGAACACAATTCTGCAGTGACACAAACAGATTCCCAAGCTTGTATTGTAAAGATCTTGACTTTTTTTTGATAAGGTCCTATAAACAAATGTAAACATTGAGTGTATCCCTTTCACACCTTATGTCAAAGTCCATCGGAGTAAGCGGGATACACTCAATGTTTACATTTGTTTATAGGACCTTATCAAAAAAAAGTCAAGAGATAAACATTTCGATATTGTTTTTAAAGACTGTTGAAAGCTCAACAAGTTTTCTGAATTTTCAGAAAACCAGAAAGTCAAATTGAACACAATGAACACCTCAGACACCGTTTTTTATGTGCAACGCCGTCATTTTTTATGGAAATTATTTTAACAGAATAAAACTCAGTAGGCTGGTTTCATCGTTTGAATGGAAATTAAATCCAGAAATTTTGAAGAAAGTCACTTTTTATTTAAGAGTCAGTATTTGTAGATTCTGCTCGGTTTGTTCTAGAGGTCGTATCGAAGTGCTCCGATTTGGATGAAACTTTCAGGGTTTTTTTTTTTTTTTTTTTAATTTAAATTTATTTTGATTTTCTCTTCCATGTACATTCATTCAGTTAGAATATTATTGAGTGTCCAATCACAATCGATGACTTTTCACCTCAATTTTAAATACTAGCAACTTTCATTTATTCATGAAATATTGTAGCTTTCGCTATTCAGTGATTTCAAATGTAGGAGGTCCTACATGTACAAAAGGGAAAAGGGATACCTTAAAACTAACTTATAAACTATATAAAGAGCGGATCAATGCAGCTGAAGACTGCAATGATTTTTGTCGAAATGCATCAATTATCTTATTGGACATAACATCCAAAGTGTCAACTTCGGCTAATTGATGAAGTTCACTGGTGCTGAACCAGGAGGAAGTTTCAGAATCATTTTCAGAATTTTGTTCTGAATCCTCTGAAGTTTTTCTTCCTGGTTAGGCAACAGCTTGTCCAGATCGGCACAGCATAAAGCATGGCAGGTCTGAAAATTTGTTTATAAATTAACAGTTTATTCTTGAGACAAAGTCTAGAATTCCTGTTTATAAGTGGATACAAACATTTAATATATTTGTTACATTTAACCTGGATACTTTCAATGTGATCCTTGTAAGTAAGGTTTTTGTCAAAAGCAAGTCCAAGATATTTCACTTGATCCTCCCACTTTAAATTTACCTCATTCATCTTTATAATGTGATGACTTTTTGGTTTCAGAAAATCAGCCCTTGGTTTGTGAGGGAAAATAATAAGTTGAGTTTTTGCAGCATTTGGAGTAATTTTCCATTCTTTTAAATAAGAATTGATAATATCCAAGCTTTTTTGTAATCTTCTTGTGATGACACGAAGGCTTCTACCTTTGGCGGAAATGCTTGTATCATCAGCAAAAAGTGATTTCTGACATCCTGGGGGCAAATCAGGCAAGTCAGAAGTAAAAATATTGTATAAAATTGGACCCAAAATGCTTCCTTGAGGGACGCCGGCACGTACAGGTAGTTGATCAGATTTGCTGTTCTGATAACATACCTGCAGAGTACGATCCGTCAAATAATTTTGAATAATTTTCACGATGTAAATCGGAAAATTAAACCTTTTCAATTTCGCAATCAAACCTTTATGCCAAACACTGTCAAATGCTTTTTCTATGTCTAGAAGAGCAGCGCCAGTAGAATAGCCCTCAGATTTGTTGCTTCGAACTAAATTTGAAACTCTCAACAACTGATGAGTAGTTGAATGCCCAAGGCGAAATCCAAACTGCTCATCAGCGAAAATTGAATTTTCATTAATGTGTGTCATCATTCTATTAAGAATTATTCTTTCGAATAATTTACTAATAGATGAAAGCAAACTAATGGGCCGATAGCTTGAGGCTTCAGCAGGATTTTTATCCGGTTTCAAAATCGGAACTACTTTGGCATTTTTCCAACTACTGGGAAAATATGCCAAATCAAAACATTTGTTGCAAATTTTGACCAAGCTACTTAAAGTTGCTTCAGGTAATTTTTTTAATTAAAATGTAAAAAATGCCATCCTCACCAGGGGCTTTCATATTTTTAAATTTTTTGATAATAGATTTTATTTCATTCAGATCCGTATTAAAAACTTCATCTGATGAAAATTCTTGTTCAACAATATTCTGAAATTCTATTGAAATTTGATCTTCAATAGGACTCAAAACATTTAAGTTGAAATTATGGGCACTCTCAAACTGCTGAGCAAGTTTTTGAGCTTTCTCCCCATTAGTTAATAGAATATTATCACCATCTTTTAAAGAAGGGATTGGTTTTTGAGGTTTCTTAAGAACCTTTGAAAGTTTCCAAAAAGGTTTGGAATAAGGTTTAAAAACTTTCAGGGTTTGTTTGTCTATACATGAGATGAACTCATGCCAAATATGAGCCCTCTACGACAAAGGGAAGTTAGGTAAAACGGGCATTGAAGTTTGAGGTCAAAAAAACATGAAAAATCTAAAAATTGCTCGCATTTCCGTAAAACTTCATCAATTCCAACTCTCTTAGATGCATTCGAATGGTCTTTTGAAGCCCTTCAAAATGTGCTATAGACATCTTGGATTGGTTTGACTTTTTCTCATAGTTTTAACAAATTACTGTTAAAAATGGATTTTTTTAAAACCTTAATAACTTTTGCCAACAGCCTCCAACACCCATACTCCCGTAGGTCAAAAGTTAGGGAATTTCATGAACTATAAGCCTACGGTATTAACTTTTTGGCCAATCGCAGTTTTTCTCATAGTTTTACGATTTTTCTAGAACAAACATTTTACAACGTTAGTTTTTGCCCTGTATGCCAAGAATACGGCACTTTTTGGTCTCAATTTTGTCATATTCGGAATCCTCGGACAATTTCACGTAAGTTAGAAGTATTGGAGTTGTAATATTGCTTTAAAAAATAATTAAATAAAACATTTTTGAAAAAAGAAATAGACCTTATTTACCCTATGATCAATACGTCAAATGCTGTATCAAGTAGGCGAAAACTTGCTTTACCCCTAATCCGACAAAATGCTAAATAATATTTTAATTAATTCTAAATGGCATTTTTACAATCAAATTCAAAATTACAACACCTCAATCTAATGTAAAATTTTCTGAGGATTCCGAATATGTCAAAATTGAGACCAAAAAGTGCCGCTATGGAGGCCTACAGGGCAAAAACTAACGTTGTAAAATGTTTGTTCTAGAAAAATCGTAAAACTATGAGAAAAACTGCGATTGGCCAAAAAGTTAATACCGTAGGCTTATAGTCCATGAAATTCCCTAACTTTTGACCTATGGGAGTATGGGTGTTGGAGGCTGTTGGCAAAAGTTATTAAGGTTTAAAAAAAATCCATTTTTAACAGTAATTTGCAAAAGCTATGAGAAAAAGTCAAACCAATCCTGGATGTCTATAGCACATTTTGAAGGGCTTCAAAAGACCATTTGAATGCATCTAAGAGAGTCGGAATTGATGAAGTTTTACGGAAATGCGAGCAATTTTAAGATTTTTTATGTTTTTTGGACCTCAAACTTCGAAGCCCGTTTTACCCCACTTCCCTTTGTCGTAGAGGGCTCATATTTGGCATGAGTTCATCTCATGTATAGACAAACAAACCCTGAAAGTTTCATCCGAATCGGAGCACCTCGATACGACCTGTTTCACATCGGTGAAAAACTCGCTCTTAACGAAATTGGGCATATCACTGCATATCGATGCCTCGGTGCTCACTTATGCTAACTAGATAAAAAAACCAGCAAGCTTAGAACAAGAAAGCACAGAGGCATCGATATATTGATCGAAAATTGATATTTTTTTTTTGGAAATTGTTCAGAAAACTGTTCTCGAGCAATTCCAGCTCAAATCAGGAATTATTCTGACACTTTTGTACCCGACCCTCTCCGATTTCAATGAAACTTTTTAGACATGTTATCCTAGGCCTATATAAGCAATTTTTGTGTGTATGGAGCCAGTTGCACTCGATAATGACATTTGAGAAGGGCGTAAGAGTTTTAAATATGTTTGTATTTTGTAATTTAAATATTGTTGTATCTCTAAGCCGTTAATCGTATCAAAAAGTGGTCAAAGACAAACTTGTAGGAAATTAGACGGGCTTTTTGAAAAAAAATATACTGAAAGAAAAATACATGTCAATTCTATGAGATTGTTCAAGTTAAATTTTAAGGTGATGTCACGTTTTGTTCGCTAATTTTTTTTTGTGAAAATAGCCTAAAATGTGACAAAAAGACTCACGAAAAATGCAAGATTGTATGTCTCTCCTAAAAAAATACAAAAATCATTTTCTAAAACTGTTTTTTGAAAAGTGGTTTAAGAGTTAAAATTTTCAAAAACCGATAATAGGAATCGATTTTCCAGACAATTTTACATAAAAGTCTCCATATTGACCATTGTCCTAAGTCTAATCCTTGTGAAGATACAGCGATTTTAAAAATTAAAATGTTTAAAAAATAGGTTTTTAAGTGGTTTTTGGCAATTTCTATATGATAGACTTGATTTTTCAGTCTCTTGAATATTTCCTCGTCCAATTTTCCATAAGTTTGTCTTTGACAGCTTTTTAATTTGACTCGTTTAAATATTTACGTAAGCTTATTTACTATCCATGGCCGGGACCGTGGTGTAGGGTTAAGCGTGATTGCCTCTCACCCAGTCGGCCTGGGTTCGATCCCAGACGGTCCCGGTGGCATTTTTCGAGACAAGATTTGTCTGATCACGCCTTCCGTCGGACGGGAAGTAAATGTTGGCCCCGGACTAACCTAAAAAGGTTAGGTCGTTAGCTCAGTCCAGGTGTAGGAGTCGTCTCCCTGGGTCCTGTCTCGGTGGAGTCGCTGGTAGGCAGTTGGACTAACAATCCAAAGGTCATCAGTTCGAATCCCGGGGTGGATGGAAGCTAAGGTGTAAAAAGAGGTTTGCAATTGCCTCAACAATCAAGCCTTCGGACACCTAGTTTCGAGTAGGAATCTCGCAATCGAGAACGCCAAGGCAATGCTGTAGAGCGAATAATTTGATTTGATTATTTACTATCCAGGTTTCAACCACACTGAAACAAATATTCTATTTCAGTTATGAGCAATGTAATTATGCTTATATCTGTAAGCCCATACATTCAGTTGACATGCTGTCAAAGACAAACTTATTAGAAATTGGACGAGTTTTCCGGTAAAAATATTCATGAGATTGAAAAATCAAGTCTGTCATATAGAAATTGCCAAAAACCACTAAAGAACCTATTTTTTAAACATTTTTATTTTTAAAACCACTGTATCTTCACAAGAATTGGACTAAGGACAATGTTCAATATGGAGAATTTTATGTAAAATTGTGTGGGAAATTAATTTTGGGAACCTTTTGGGTAATCAATAGCTTTTAAATAAATAGCACTGTTTAGCAGTGTTTTATGGTAGAATTTGTATCCGGGCAACCTGTTGCTGCATTTTCATGACAAATTATAGAAAGAAAAGATTTTTATTCGGTCGTATTGAGATTTCAAGTTTGGATTTTGGGGTTATTCGAAGAAAGCTAGAAATCTGTTTAGTTTGGTTTGGAAACTTTTTCAATGTGTGTGTGTGTGTGTGCAACCAACCAAACGGAACCACGCGGTCGCTTCTTACAAATTGAGTTGTTTCCATGTATTTTCAGATCTACATTCTATACATGCAAATAACTCGCATAGGCATTTGGAAGGTGTTAGCTCTGCCGAGCTTCGGTGACCCATTTCTACGCTGGCTAGCCGAGCGCGAGGTACTTCAGCTTTGTCGACAAGCCCCGCCCTGAAGAACGTTTGCACCAATCGGGTTCAAACGTTATTTAGAACTTCCGAACCCTTATCAAATGGACAAGGACCCAGCGCGTATATAGTTGATAGTAACAGTATTCCTAATACCAGTCATTGCTCACCAAGCCGTGATGGCCTAATGGTTAGCATTTTTGCTTACCAATCCAAAGTACGGGGGATCGAACCCCGACTCGAGCGACTTTGATTTTTCGTTCATGTTTTCAAAGTTTCAAGATTAATATTTCCTATACTTTCTCGTTGGGAGCAGATGGGAATCGAACCCAGGACCATTCGCTTACAAAGCGAACACCGTAACCAGTCAGCCACGGCCGCTCCATTGGTTTGGAAACTTTTTCAATGAAGGTCAAATATTGATGAAATATATAACTTAAAGTCTCTTGAGGCATATTCATTAGAAATTTGATAGATATGATATTTTTATCGACTTTTCTAAAGAAAGATCCTACAAAATCTTTCTACAAAAAAAAAATCTTCAAAAAAGTTGCTTTAAAACCCCAACGAAATATTTCGCCGGACCTCGCAAAATGTCGGAAAAGAAACAAACCACACGACGAACTGGACACCACAACCCTCTTGACGCCTGCTGTAGAAATTTCAATCACTCGACTATTTTGAAAAACATTGACTTTAATGTGTGTAAATCTGTGTTTAAAAGTAGAGTTTTGTTAATTAGTTAGTAAGAAAACCTGAAGTCTGCAAAGATGATAAATAAATAAATTTTTCAAATATTTTTTTTTCTTTAATGGTGCCCAATATCAGACTTGCCGAATGTTTTTGTAAAATGATGTTTTTTTCTCAGCATGAGTCTGACAAGTTGGATGAATACAATAAGTGCAGAGAAAACGAGTTTCTTACTCGAAGCCATCCATAAACAACGTGGACACGTTTTTTGAAAATTTTCTATTGATGAGATTCTTGCAACACTGAATTCATACTGATATATTTAAGATTTTATATGAACAAATTCAGCATTCTCTTTAAAAGATGAGAATTATTCCCTTTTTTATTATTTCATGAATCTGAAGTCAAGCTTTTGCGAATAAATTTATTTGATTTAAACAAAGCATATCTTCCGGGCAAAATCCGTATACAACCCAGACTATTCATAAAGTTTCTCCTCGCTACAACTTTAACAGCCTCCGTAAATCTTGTGAATTTTAAAGCAAAACCATTTAAAGCACTGTCTGTTTGTGAAGCTGATACACACTCTGAGCAATCACGAACAAAGGGATTCACATTGAGCGAGCTCTCCGTTGTCCTTTTGGATTCAGCAACACCAGCACCCTTACTCCCGGAACCTCCCGGCATATGTAAAACACACCCTCCACTCACCGAATCACACCGGATACTAAAAAAATACATAAAATAGAATAAAACTTGAAACGAACGCCTTCCCGGGGCACTTGTGGTGGTGACACGGTTATTGTATTCCGGTGGCATTTTAAATATGCTAATGAGATGGCCCGCTCGGTCAGGAGATGATAGTCCTGCTATGTAACGGGGACAGTCATCCGTTTCCGCCCCCTTGAACCACTAACGAGAGGACAAATGGCCTACAAACAAATCCAGCCACAAAAGTCAGCGACGCCTTTGGAGGGGCGATTTTTGCTATTGAAAACGACCAACGGCGGTCATGAATTGATCTGAGCGAGTAATTGTGAGACTTCAAAACCACACACACATAAAAAGTGCTTAACAATCTTTTGAGATGATAATGGTGATAAAAATTTATTCGCATCATTTTAATGGCGCCCTCTATGTGTGTGGTTGACATCTTTTCGCGTCTTTCGAACGTAAAGCGGCGGAAGGAAACCGTATCACTTGAAAGTTTCGTCTTTGAATTCGAAATTTCCTGTTTGCGAAGAAAACCACGCGTCACGCACCATGTTTGTAAACTGGCGGTGAGTGGTTCCCTTGTCAAATCTAGAACAGTGTTAGAAATAGTGTTAGAACTAGAAATAGTATAGGAATTCAACTATTTAAAAAAAATATTTATAAATAAAAAAAAACTGTTTCAGCAGTCAACACACAGAAAAAAAAACATGGTAATACTACATCTTGGAAGGGGTACATCTTTTATGTCAGAAAAAAGGTGTAATTTTACCTCTAGAAATGTGTAATTTTACCACTTTTCTGGTGTAATGCCACTTTTCAGTCAAAATTGAGGTAAAATTACATCATAAAAGAGGTAATATTCAACCTTCCAAAATTACAGCTTCCAAATTTACATTATTTTTTACTGTGCATATTTAAATGTCAATCCAGTTTGTTTATATTTAAACACTTGTTGCAACTTTATCCTATTTATCAATTTTTTTTTTCAAAATTCTAAATAAAGTTATGTTTAAAATATGTTCAGGTTGTCGAATGGGCTGGTGAATAGATTTCAAGCATACTAAATTATTTCATTTTTCAGCTAAGCTTTTTCAAAATTTGCCTAAATTGATGTGGAACTAAAGTTAGTTGTACGTTTGAAATCTGCCTCAAGATCAAAAGCTTGTTCTTAGCTTTCACAGAAACGTCAGTTTCATAGCATCTTCTTCACATGTGGCAAACATTTAATCTCATTCGAGTAGAAATACAAAATAACGAACGAATCAAGTCAACCCAGTGATTTATTCAAGCCACCCGTTTCTTCATTTATTTCTGACTGATTTTCATCCACGTTGAAATAAATTAGGTCGAACTTTGGCCCCAAGAGGAGTGAAATCCTCGCTCGAAAAGGGCATACGGATGGGGGAGAGCGAGTCGTTATTTACAGTCGGGATCAAATTTAAATTAATCTCTTGTACGACTTCCTTCCTTCCCTTAACTTCCGCATCCACTTCCAGGTACCGCGTCAGTGAATGGGATTTTACCATGGTGAATTCTTTCCACGTGGGACTGCTGGATTAACAAAATAATTGAGGTGATACCGTAAGACACTAATTAGTTTTGTGTGATGATGGAGTGGGATTCTTCTTTATGCGTTCATCAAAAAGTTGAATGGGAATAGGTTTCTGTGAAAGTGCTGATTCTTTTTGATTGGTTTATTTTTGGACTACGGTGATTTTTGAGCGCATAAAAAAAGATGATTTAATTTTAATGACCATCCCCTTGTCAGGGAAAAGTAAAGTAAAAATAGCTGGCATTGCGAAAAACAAACCATGATTTTTTTCTCTCAAGAAGAATGATTTAGAACGGAGTTCGATTCAAAATTTAATTTGAGTCCTTTTAATAGTAAATAAATTTTATATTCGAATTAGTTTTCAATAAGAGTTAAGAGCCAATGGTAAACCAAGATCTTTTTGCATCGCTATTCGATCTACTTTCCAAAAATCAATTTTAAAAATGTTTGAGACTGTTCATCTAAACGTCCTATAAATGCTCTAAACTGAAAATGAATGTAATTTTGTTTCAATGAAGAGAAAAATGAAAATTAGTATCGGAGGCTAGGGTGGCTCTAACGGCCTTTTTAAAAGTAACCAAAGACTCCTAATATCCAATTTTGAAAAAAAAAATCGTTCAATAATAAACCGTTTTGACATGAAATCGGCCGTTTTCATAAGAATTTAATTTTTGTTTTTTTATATTGCTTCATTGAAGGGCTTTCAAAGAACTGTCCATACAAAAATGGTGTGTAAATATTTAAAAATCTGTATCATATGAAGACATTTTATGATCGATTTGGTGTCTTCAACAAAGTTGTAGGTTTAAGTTTTTTTTTATTTTAAGTTAACATTTTCTACTAAAATTTGAATTGCCAAAGTATGTCAAAACATTGAAGTTTGGTCATTCTGTTTCTGAGTAACAGCCGCTTAAAAAAAACGTTACTTAATCCACCTTAAAACATTGAAGTTTGGTCATTCTGTTTCTGAGTAACAGCCGCTTAAAAAAAACGTTACTTAATCCACCTTACCCAAGTAACATTTTTTGTTGCGGATCCTTAAATGCAACTATTTCGTAACTCCCAAAATGTGCTATTACAACATAGTTAGAACACTCGTGGTGCCCTAAAAAGCGCACGAAAATTTTGTGTTGTCAACATTTAGCCGTTTGTTTCAACTTTGTTACGACGAAGTTTCAGAAACAATTTGTTTGTCTAAATATGTCGGTAAAGTAGTTTGTTGTGTTGTCATGATGTTACCATTATGTTGTCGTTTAATTTGCGCGAAACAAAAAAAAATCTATTTGAACAAAAAAACTATAGTACCCCTGTCGGCATTCTGGACTGGTACCATCAGATCTTCACACCTTGCCTCTACCACTGAGCCACGGATGAATTGATGAAAGGGTAAATGGTTGGGCTGAACTGTATCTAAGGATTTTTGATTTCAATATTATTCTTAGCACACAAATCGGGCTAAGTCACATGTTGCAACAATGGAACCAATAAGTTTTCAATATGTTTCGATTACAAAACGAAATAGATTGTTGCAAAGTTGTTTTCAATTCGAAACGTTTGCAACATTGCAACGTATTGTTGCTAAAATGTCATTTTTATGTTTCTACAGCAAAACAAAACAAAAACTGGACTTAGTCAAATTTATCATGTTGCCAAATGCTACTTGGGTAAGGTGGTTGGTGCCTTCCTCACATTCATGTTGTATTTATGCCTTCCTCACATTCATGTCATTTTATTTTTTTTATTATTATTGTTTTTACCAGAACAACAATTTTCAATTCTTTTTTAAAAACTCTTTAAAATAAAGGAGAAAAGGGGGGGGTGTAATTGAATTTAAAAGTGCTGATATGCCAACATTAGGTGCACGATGGAATTGCATGCTGTCCCCCTAGTCTAAGTAAACAATGTCTTATGAGTTGTATATTTCAGTAAAAAGTTCGTGTAAATCTTTATCGAGACAAAATGATGTATTCAGCAACATAATTAATACAGACTTTTTCCAGAAGAGACGCAGACACTGTTTAAGCAATGTGGCAACCGAGCGATACGCATGCTGCGCGACTCTCGCGCGTAGGAAAAAAGACCCGGCCTTTGAGGTTATGCAAAAATCACCCTTTTTTGTAGCTATAAAAAAACTTTTTCATGGCGTCGTTTAGGTACTTCACTAAACAGAATAAAATTTAATAGGGTCTTAGGGGACCCCAAAACGAACAGAATAAGGCGGATCCGGCCAAAATCGGTTCAGCCAGTTCTGAGATAATCGCGTGAAAAAAAAATCATGTCTACACACATCCCCACAGACATTTGTTCAGATTCTGAGTCGATAGGTATACATGAAGGTATATCTAGGAGGTGTATTTAAGAAGTTCAAAGAATTTGAAAATGCATTCTCTTTCCTGATCCAAACTCTTTTTTTAATGAAAAATAATACACATTGTTATTAGGCCGTTGCAAATATTTTTCAAAGTTTATGTCACCCCCCCTCCCCCCACCCTTCGAAATCGGTTCGAAAAATAAGAAGGCAAAAAAAATATTTTTTCAAAAAACTTAAAAATTTTAAACAAAATAGAAGTCTAACCAACTGAAAACAATTAGAGTCGAGGGACATAAACTTTAAAAAGTATTTGTAACGGCTTTATTGGAAAAAAAACTTTTTTTTAATAATTCGCCCACAATGGAAATCCGAGAGGATTTTTCTTCCAAAATCGAAAAGCAGAATAATGCCTCAGTACGAGATAATAAACCTCTCGCATGTGAACCATTAAGAAATTGTATTCATTCATTCATTGAAACAGATCATCTCATATAGTGGAAATTGATCGTATCATATTTATTGAACTATGGTAGCCGAAGCGGTTAAGGCACAGATTCAATATGACAAAGGTTTAGAGCTCGATTCTCGATATCGGAACTTTTTTAAAAATTAATTTCGGGATGTACCATCTCCATCCGTTCACAGTACCTTTCTACTACCAGTCCATAATATTTATCCTCTCGGATGGCGCTATCCTGCTTTTTGCTTTTATGTGGCGAAAAATATATTTAAAATTTGAAATAAATCTTCTTTTGGATTCACGGTGGACAGTATTTAATCAAAACATCGTTCCAATCTATTTAAATTTAGATTTATCATCTAGGCTGATTATTCTCAAAATTATTTGTGGCTCTAATCACTATAATAGCCTTGCATTCCAATCCAACTGACTTCTTGTTTACACAACCTCGATGCACTATTTCACCGCCAAAATTTCAAATAATCCCCGACCGCGCATTCCTCATCGGAAAAGCAAACATTTGCAATCCAGCATTTCAGAGCTCTGAAACCGAATCAACCCAAAAGCTGCGGGGCAGTGCTGCCAAACAACGATAATTTTCAACAGTTTTCCGTGTTTGCACAGGTCATGCCAAGTTTGTTCAACAACAGCGGGCAACAATCCACTTTACGGAACGGTGGCGGCTAGCACTTGCGGTCGGAAGTGGTTGTTTCCCAGAACAAGGGAGAATCCGGACCCGAACCGGATTCCAAACTGGAATGCTAAGCCAAAGTGAAACAAATGGCGAGGTGTGTGGGGTTTCGCATAGTCCAACCAACTAGTTCAGACGAGTGTAGCGCTAAAAAACGAGAAAGTTACGCTCCAAATCTGGATCTCGGTGGTGAATGTTGTTTGCACAACGTTCGATACGGAAAACAGGTGTTTTGACAGCTGGCTTAATTATGTTTGCCTGGCAGATAATGGAATTGTTTCGGAAAGCAGAGAAATGTGTGTGGTGAGTGTATTTGATAGGAGAAAGTTTTTGAGGCAAAACAAGCTCAGCAACATAAAATTAAATTTATGAACATGTGCAACTCGTTGATGGCTGCGACTGGATAAGCAAACTATTAACTAGTTGGTTGTTTAGGGTTTTCAGATGCCAAATAAATCTTTGAAATGATGGTGGAGAGTTGTTAATCGTGTTTTGTTGTATTCAAAAAAAATAGGGTAATGCTCATTACATACAAGATAAAATTAAAAGACTTTCTTAGAAAAATCTCTGCATTTCAGTTACTCAATACCCAAACCCCTCCATTTACCAACCTAATAATCCCAGCTATCACCGGAGCCGGAAGCCTTCGCTATTGTAACATTCTTCTACTACAGTGTATTCTTTTTTTTCCCTTCAGAGAATTGGTCCAATCTATCTTTGTTGGAGCAATCGTTTACGTCAATCAAATAAGCAGATAAAAGGCGCCCGCCAGCCAGAATGTGAGCAAACACACCGCCCCGGCTCCGGACTTGACTGCTGCGCTTGTTGACACACCTGGGTTCTTCCGTAACGGGGGAGAGCTCGATCTTTACCTCCGCGCACGAACATAGTATATTTTGCGTTCTATTTGCGTACACACACGGAGAAGCGAACGTCTCGGCAGCACCTGATCGCTCGAATGTCTTGCAAAAGGTGCAGCATATTATTTTCGTTAGAGTGACTTTGTATTCAAGCACATGAAATAATTTGTTCTAAAATACTTCCAAATTTCTCATAAAATATAAAAATATTAAAGTGTAAAAAAAAACTTGTATTAATTAAGAAAAAAACCACAAACATATTTTTATTAAATGAGCATCCCTAATGCCCGATTTATTTCGATTATTGTATGTACTCTGAAGATTTTTTTTGAAATTTTTGTTTCTCGATACACGTTAAATCTCTTGTTTAATGTTTTTCTTTATTTATTTAAAAAAAATCATGAGCATGTATCTTGTCACGTTTTTGTTATAATTTGTACTTTCAAGCCTATTCTACAAGCACATTTAACAATTAAAATCATCAAACCCAAGATTATCTAACAAATAAAGAGTTCTATCTACAATTGTTGATTCGGTTGTACATTCACCAAAATAGGTCCATCATTTATGAATATAGCCTGCGTTACAGAATAAAGACATACCCAACCTTATTTTCATGTGTTTTTTATTGTTATTATTATGTTGTCCAGCAAATCAGCATTTTAGTACCATTTTTTTTTTTTTTTTTTTTTACTTCAAATATTTATTTGTTTGGTTTTGAGAGTAAAAACTAATTACAACATAATTTGTTATACTTCAGAATCTAGGTAGAATTCGAGTGCGTTAATATCTACATCATTATTGCAAAGTTCAATAAAGGAGACATAACTAGTAAACATCTTCAAAATGCTAATTTTCGCTGTTCTGTTAACACCGATCAGTTCTGGTCTGATTAAGTCTTCAAAGGAGAGCCGTCGCCATCCTTGTAGAATTGTTCTGGTTCGCTGTTGAAGATGTCTCCACGCTCCTTCTACTCGCGGACAGTCGCAGAATTTATGCTGAAGTGTTTCTACTGCTGCGTTGCAGTAGGTGCAGTCCTCTCCGTCTGCTCGTCGAATGGTGAACATCAATTTTCGATGCTCGATCTTCTCGTTTACTAGAAGATACAAGTGTGAACGTTGTGCTGCAGTGAGTTGTCGATTCGAGATGTTCTGCCACACTTTTCGCCAATCAGTCCTTGGGTGATTCCTTTCCACTCTCGGCAGAGCAGTTTGGTTCACGTAGAAACGATGAATCTCGTCAGCAGATGGGTTTTGTTGAATCAGCGGCGGAAGCCTTTGGTAGTTTTCCAAAATCGACTTCAGACATGGCAAGCTCGTCGGTGGAGCTGGCCCAGGTGGATTAGCAGGTGTCGTGAATGATCTGTAGAACGGCATCGACTCAGTTTCAGTCACGTGGCGGTTAAGCAGCAGTGCTTTGCATTTTTTGGCAGGAAGTTGTAGTTTCAATCCTCCCAGGTTGCGGTCTCGAGCTAGCTGTTCCATCGGTATTCGAGCTGGCATCCTCCGCCAGAGAAAGGATCCCATCGTTGCAGTGATCTTCGCCGTGTGGACAGAGTACGGTGGCAAAATCGAGGAAAGGTACCATATCTTCGAAGTCATAAATGTGTTGAGTAGAATCACTTTTTGGTGTACAGTGAGTGAGCGCAGTGATTGTAGCCAAACTTGTCGAGCGAATCGGTTGATCAAATCGTCCCAATTCAAGGTGATCATCAGTCGAATTGAGTTCACAAATGTAACACCGAGTACCTTCACTCGGTCCATTGTTTGCAGCCACGGAACTTGAAGCGCGTTTTCGTCAATGAGCCCAACGTTGATTGATACTGTTTTCTCACGGTTAAGTTTTGCTCCAGAGAACTGTTCAAAGCTGAAGAACAATCTCTCCAGCGCGTTGATTTTCTCTGTTGACGTTGCCACTACACTAACATCGTCAGCGTATGCCACGATCATGTCCTCTCCACACACTTCTTCGAGCTTGCGCAAGAGAGGGTGGAGATATAGCACAAAAAGATGCATTGAGATTGGATCTCCTTGTCGCACAGATTGTTGTATCGGGAAAGGTGCCGAGAGATGGCCATTCACCAAGAGCCGAGAAGACGAGAGCGATGATATCCTAGCCAGCAGACTGACTAGTCGAGGATTGATCCCAATGGCCAGCATGTTACGGTGTAGGAATGCTCGAGAGACCCTGTCAAAAGCATGGTCCAGGTCAAAGGAGACTAGCTTGCCACGCTCACGCCTTGAGATGAGATCAGCGATCTTGTCCTTTAGCGCCAACGTTGCTTGGAAAATGTTCCGATCAGCATTTGAGCATTTCTGAGCATGTGTGAGAACCCGATGCTCAACCATCACTTCATCCAGCCGGGTTTTCAGAATTCGAGAGAGCAATTTGTAGTCGAAGTTTAAAAGTGAGATTGGGCGATACGAATGGACAGTGTTGCCAGGTCCTTTTTTCTTGACGAGAACAATTACTCCATCAACGAACTCAGCAGGAAAATTTTCAGAAAGAGATTCATTGAGGATAAGGTTTAATTCCCGGTGGATTATGCTAAAGGTTCGGGCATAAAACTCTTTAGGAATGCCATCCGGTCCTGGGGACTTTCTGGCAGCACTTGTTTTTATCGCTTGTAGAATTTCATTGGTACTTATCTCACTGGTTGTTCTCTCGTTGAGTACGTCGCCCTCAGCTACAACCCTGGGACAGAGAAAAGATTCCTCTCCTGCAGGCTCGGCTGTTTCGCGTTCGGTGTAGAGATCGGAGAAATATTGCAACAGGCGCTGCTCAATTTCCTCCGAATCTTCAACAGTTCTGCCGTGGTCTTCTTCAATTTTCGTGATGATGGTCCTCTTCCGTTTTTTCTCCCCAAGTTGGAAAGTGGAGATAGCTTCCCCGGCGATGTAAGTTTCGTTGATTCTCACAAACATTTGTGTGTGCCTTCGCTGGAGGGAAAGCATTTCACCTTTTATTCTGTTGATGGTTGGCAGCACTGCAGCATCCAGGTAGTAAGTATCGTAGGCCTCTTTCAGCCTCGCGTAGAGCCGTTGGTGATCCAGGTAAAAGTTGTCATAGGCTTCCTTTGATTTCCACCTGAAGAATTTCTTGATTTGTGGTTTGGCGAAGCCCACCCACCAAGACATCCATGAGGTGAAATCACGTCGTCGTCTCGTCCAGAATTGCCAACGCACCTGGAATTCCTCTACATTGGCATCGGTCAGCAGGTGAGGGCGTAATGACCAATACCCGCGACCTTGTTCTCGACCGAGGTTTGGGAGGCACAATCTAGCGGTCACAGCTTTATGGTTTGTGAAAGAGCAGACATGTGTGTTTACATCCCTCAGCTGTTCGCGTAAACCAGTACTCACATACACTCGATCAAGTCTCGAAGAAGAGTTGTGAGTAATATATGTAAATCCTGTGTCTCTGCTGCGTAGTAGCTGCCACACGTCGTGTAGTTGGAGTTGTTGAATCGTTGCTTGTAGAGCTGGACTATGGTTGTGGCCTGTTGCATCGCACGGCCTCAACACACAGTTAAAATCCCCTGTAAGGACCGTATGTTCTGTGTTGTGCCGCAAGTAGTAGGCTAGAGTAGTGTTAAAAAATCTCTCCCTCTCTGCTCTCATTGCCGTACCGGACGGTGCGTATACGTTTGCGATCGTTGTATTCAGCACGCGTAGTGTGATCATGCGACTATCCAGGCTCTTCTCTACATGTGTGAACTTGATGAAATCTTTGAGTGCGATGGCGGTTCCTCGTCGACTGTGATCAACGTTGAACACAATATTGTACCCTGGTAGTGTTAGTTCTTCGTTTTCCACTTCTTGGAGACAAATAATGTCTGCATGCACCATGTGTATAAATGTGTTAAGTGCGTCAATCTTTGTTGTGTTCGTAATCGTGTTGATGTTTATTGTGGCAATAATATAACTAGTGAAGAGGATTTAGTTCTCCCCCAGCAGGTCGTCCAGGTCATTCGTGTCGTTGTATTTCTTCTTTTTGTTGATATTTCGCAGCGAGCGCCTGCTGGAGCTCGAGTTTGTCGAGCCGTCCGTATCGTTGCCATCCGTGCGTTTTTCTCTTGTGTTTCCTCCTAATGCCGAGCCCAGCTTTGTGACACTCAGCGGCTGCTGTGGAGGTTGCATTCCACTGCCTCCAGGCTGAGACACAGGCTTAGACACAGGCTGTGAATTTGGAGTGACTGTTGAGGTGGTGTTGGTGTTCACCGGGGTCGAGTTTGAAGATGTTTGTGCTACCGTTTTAAAGACCAGTGGAGAGTCTCCAGTGCCCTTTGTCTTAGCCTTTTGTTTAGCAGGTTTCGGTGCAGATTTCTTGAGGCCAGGCTGCTTAGCCGCATCAGCATACGATTTTTGCACCTGGAGTTGTTTGTTCTGCACGCAGGTGATACCGTTGTGGACAGTTTCAAGACAATGTTTGCATGTTTGCCGCTGACCATAGTAGGAAACGGCAGTTTTTTCTCCGTCGATTGTCACGAAAGAATCGATGTTCTTTTGGACCATCATCCTCACAATCCGTATCCCAGTGGAGACTTTGTAGCGTGCTTGATCGCCCCACATTTGTTCACGTATCGAGAGGACTTCACCATACTGCTTCAGGTACTCGATGATTTTGTCCTCGGAGGTGCCTTCGGATAGATCGTAGAGCTTCACCTCCTTCGTTCCATCCTCCATCATGAAGCGTAGTCGATATGACTTGTCGTCGACTTCAATCTCGTGCATGTTGTCGTGCTGCTCAACAGTTTGTTGAGCAAGTTCAAGGCTTTTGACCTTGACAAAGGCACATCCCAAGCTTCGGCTACACTGCAGTCGTAGGACGTCTTCTTCTTTCAGACCAATTTCCTTGTAAAGGAACTCGTGCAGCTCGTTTCCACTCGGTTTTCGCGGAATGTTCGAGTAGTCGATCCGGAAAGTGTTTTCCCGTTTCGCCATGGCGAAATCGAATGCCGCGGTCGCGAACTTACTCGGCGTGCGTAAAAAAAAAAAAGGTTTTGAGGTATAGTTTGCGATTGGCTTCCTTAACGCGGTAGCAGAAAAAACGTCTGTACAGCTCGGAAGAAGAGCGCTAACTACCATTGAAAAAATGCTAATTTTACTCACAAATATATTATTGAAATCATTTTTCTTCTGCAAAAAATCGGTTTAAAAATAAAACAAATTATTTTTGCAAAGTACATGAGTATCAAAATGCAATGATTTTTTTTATTTTTGAAACTGTATTTATTCTGTAACTACCTTATATGATGATAGATTAACATTTAGGGGAGGGTGGGGAGACTTGATCCTCGGGGACGCTTGATCTAAAGCCTGTATCTCTTCAGCATGTGGGTGAAAAAATAGCTTTTTTCTAGAAAGTTGTGCAAAATTGACTAACAATCAATATAGAAAACAAAGAAAAAGTTAAAAAAAATTGTACACGCATTTTTCTAAAAAAGAGCTGCAAAAAACCTCGGAGAGATCTTCTTTCTTTGTTTTGATATGAATAGAAAACTCTTAAAATTTATTCAAAAATATTTTATTTATTGGATAAACTTATCAACTACAAAACCCTTATGCATTTATCATTAACATTCCAACGCTCAAGGCTCCAAAAAAAGTTGGAAACGATAACTTCAACTCAATGGTTCTCGGGCATAACTCAACCAATCAAGCTGATTTCTTCTTTACAGTGATTCGTTAGGATGTCTAGATGATTCTAGAACTTTGCAGAACTTAATTTGATCAAATCTGTAATTTTTGCGATCAAAAACATCGTTCCAACTTTTTTTTCGCGTGTAAAAAAAAATTCGCCAAAAATTCCGCGGAGGCAGTCGTTTTAAAAAAAAGGTGGAAACGATGTTTTCGGTCGCAGATATTAGAGATTTGTTCAAATCAAGTTCTGCAAAATTTTAGGATCATCTAGACATCCTAACAAATCACTGGAAAGAAGAATCATCTTGATTGGTTAAGTAATGCCCGAGAACCAGCGAGTTGAAGTTACCGTTCCACCTTTTTTGGGAGGCTTGGGCGTCCGTGTAAGTTGGACATACGTTGGGCGTTCCAGTGGTAAATTCATCGTCATACTATTTTTACAATCAATGGTTTAAAAAAGTGCGATTAGGGAGACTTGATCCCTGCATTTTTACAGTCACTGAGATCTGCATCAAGTTTAATTAATTGGTTTGGTTTTTCGTTCATGGTTTCCTTTAGTATAGTTGTAGATGACTTACTGCAGTTTTAACTATTCTTCAAATGTTTTGTAAACAAAAATTAAAAGCTTTTGTAAACATGCTCATTTTTGATCAATAAATAATATTTCAGGTTTTGGAATATTTAACATACTAAACTTGTTATATTTTAACACAAACGTACATGTTTTATGTCAAATTGCTGTAACTCATAAAAAATTGGATGAATAAGAATCATTTTGCTTTCTTCAAAATGTTGAAATTCCCCATTCAGTTACCTCTAACATTTCGAAAATGCAGGTCTAAAATATTTTTTTCAAGCGAATGGCATGATTAGAAGAGTTTACTTGATTAATTACCCTTATCAGCCAAACATAGTTGAATGTTTAAGCTTTCAATTCATACAAAAAGTTCATAGTTCTGTGAGAAATTGACGGAGTTATGTGCGATACACAAAAAGTAGACCAAGTCTCCCCTACGTTAATAAAAGTTTCCAGAACAATGTTTATGTAAATCTATCTTCTTCTATATATATAAAAATTTCGACGGTTTTGTTCGAACGCGAATCAGTTCAATACGGAACGTCGGATCGAGGTGCTTTTTGTTGCGTTGGGTTCGTATAAGCCCAAGGAAGGTTTTTACGCTAACTAATTGACACTTTGGCAACTCTGGAACCGATTCCGGAGCATCGGCAAATTGTATGGAAAAAGTTACGTAAAATCAAATTTTGATCACAGGAGGCTGAATAAGCAAAAAGATTAAAACGTCAACAAACAAAAAAAAGACAGAACGAAGTTTGTCGGGTAAGGCTTGTATATATATATATAAAAAATTTCGACGGTTTTGTTCGAACGCGAATCAATTCAACACGGAACGTCGGATCGAGGTGCTCTTTGTTGCGTTGGGTTCGTATAAGCCCAAGGAAGGTTCTTACGCCAAAAAGTTACAACGTTGGCCACTCTGGAACCGATTCCGGAAAATCTGTAGATTATATGGGAAAAGTCAAATTTTGATCACAGGAGGCTGAATAAGCAAACAAGATAAAAACGTCAACAAACGTAAAAAGGCAGAACGAAGTTTGTCGGGTAAGGCTTGTCAAAGGCTTGTTTTATATACTTAATTAGACTTCCATACTAAGTAGTTTGTAATGTAACTTTTCTAAACGGATTAGAGCAGAATATTTTGACTTGGGAGTAATTTTGTTTACACATTGTAATTTATTTTTTATTAACTGTGGAATCTTAAAAAAAAAGTCCGTTTTACAGTTCATTATTTTTCCCAAACCGAAAAAATAAAATATTCAATTCGAAAAATATAAGAGATTGATTTTGCAATACGGTGAGATGGATTTCTTAAATCTTAAAGTCGATTTTCTTCTTTTTTTCTTCGCTGCAATCGACTTTCCAAAAGTTCAATTCCGAGATCTGTCAAACACACTTCCACCAACTGTTTCCCAATTCGAGATTTGAAACAAGTTGGTCACCCATGTCTTACCTCCCAGCGCGCGAGAGAGGTATCATTTCGTTTGTGCTAGATGAACCGTTTCCACCGAGGTAACGAAAATATAGTGCGCTCACCATGATCCCACCCAACGTGTCGAAGCTGACGACAGCGGAGTGCCGGCGGAGGAGGGAACCATGTCAGATCTGTGTCATGTCAACAGAACCGCTTTTCTGAAAGAACCCTGTTTTATTTCATTTTTCCTCTTTGGCGGGCCCTGATAATGCGAGGGAGGCAAAGTTGGTTGGTGGGACAAACACTACGAGTGACGAAGGAAAAGCCATATTTTCACCGTACATATGAATAGGATTGATTCTGAGCTGTGTGCATCTAGTAGAGGTTCCAGGAAGCGCTTTTTCATGTTCCCGGGCGCCGCTGACAAGTCAACATTTGTGCGCCACTATCAAGGTAAAGCGAGCAATTCCGCGCACGTTCACAGCTCGGAAAACACACCATTTCAAAGGCTGGGAGAGCACCACTGAAGTGGGACAGGAACTTGGGGAAATCGAATCTAGGTTGATCCTGGGAATGTGAACCATCTACACCTTCTTTATCCAGACGGTTTATTGAGCTGTGATGGAGCATTTGCTGTGGGGGTGGTGATTGAAAATTCTTGCTATTGCTGCTGGCAACGAATGAACGAATCTGGAATCTGTTGAATGTGTTTTGCTGATTTTATTGTTTGATGCAGATAAACGAAAAGAAGAATTTGCATACAAAGGACATACATTTGCATGATTTAATTTCGAGTAGGTTAAAGGTACATGGTAATAAAAAATCATTCTCCAGACCTTTAAGATTATCAAAATATGCAAAAACATAACAAGAGGAGTTTAACTTTGATCAAAAATAAATTTAAATATATATTGAAGTAATGTGAAATCATATTGTATTGTCACTAAGATTTCAACAAATAATAATAATTAAATGTACGAACTGGGATCATGATTTAATTCAGTCTCAATGCTCAGACATTTCAATAAAAGTGTACTCGAAAGTAAAATAATGAAGAGCAATTCTCTACGAAATCGGTCTTTTTTCTTCAATTTTAATTTTTGTATTTTTTAATCCGACTGAAACTTTTTTGGTGCCTTCGGTATGCCCAAAGGAGCCATTTTACATCATTAGTTTGTTCATATAAAATCCATACAAATTTGGCAACTGTCCATACAAAAATGATGTACGAAAATTCAAAAATCTGTATCTTTTGAAGGAATTTTTTGATCGATTTGGTGTCTTCGGCAAAGTTGTAAGTATGGATACGGATTACACTGGAAAAAAATGATACACGGTAAAAAAAATTTGGTGATTTTTTTATTTAACTTTTTATCACTAAAACTTGATTTGCAAAAAAACACTATTTTTATTTTTTGATATGTTTTAGAGGACATAAAATGCCAACTTTTCCGAAATTTCCAGGTTGTGCAAAAAATTATTGACCGAGTTATGAATTTTTGAATCAATACTGATTTTTTCAAAAAATCGAAATTTTGGTCGCAAAAATTTTTGAACTTCATTTTTCGATGTAAAATTAATTTTGCAATCAAAAAGTACTTTAGTGAAATTTTGATAAAGTGCACCGTTTTCAAGTTAAATCCATATCTCAGCAACTAATGGTCCGATTTTCAATGTTAATATATGAAACATTTGTGCTTAATATTGAATGTTTGGCCCTTTTGAAATGTTAGTCTTGATTTGATTTTTTTTAAATATTGTTTTCGAAAAGATCGGAAAATTTCACAAATGTTTCATATATTAACATTGAAAATCGGACCATTAGTTGCTGAGATATCGACATTGAAAAATTATGAGTTGTTTGGGTGAGACTTAGAAAACATCAATTGTCTTGTTTTTAAACCTTTGCATTGCAATATCTCAGCAACTAAAGGTCGTATCAACAAAGTCCAAAGAAGCAAAATATAGAGAATTTGTTCAGCTTTTCAAAAATATTTTTTTTCCAAAAGTGTACAAAGTGTATTTTCAAAAAAGTCAACTAAATATGGATTTAACTTGAAAACGGTGCACTTTATCAAAATTTCACTAAAGTACTTTTTGATTGCAAAATTGATTTTATATCAAAAAATGAAGTTGAAAAATTTTTGCGACCAAAATTTCGATTTTTTGAAAAAATCAGTATTGATTTAAAAATTCATGTATCATTTTTTTCCAGTGTAGTCCGTACCCATACCTACAACTTTGCCCAAGACACCAAATCGATCAAAAAATTCCTTCAAAAGATACAGATTTTTGAATTTTCGTACATCATTTTTGTATGGACAGTTGCCAAATTTGTATGGAAAATTATATGGACAAACTAATGATGTAAAATGGCTTCTTTGGGCATACCGAAGGCACCAAAAAAGTTTCAGTCGGATTAAAAAATACAAATAAAAATCGAATGACCTTCCTAGAGAACTGCTCTGAAATAAATGTCATATATCCATTCATTTTTTCTGAAAATGACCACTTTTTCTATCTATTTTTCCTCAAGACATCGATTTTTCGCCACTTGATTATGAATAGTCTATGAACAGTTATCGCTTGAATAGAAACAAGTCCTACTAAAGGTTGAAGTACTCCTCAAATTCACTCGCACCCTTTACGATGTGATATATATTGTGTAAATTAAAATTTATGTTCGATTGATTTCGAGCAACACTAATTTGATTATAGAGTAAATGTTTACGAAGAATATTACTGCACGATAATGGGATATGGCTGATAAAGTAAACAGGACTTAACATTTTAATAAATTTTATGATGCTTCAATGAACCATAAATCATGATTGCATAAATTCATTGCAAACATTGCGTTCATGCATGGTGAATTATTGGATACATATTTCATTTAGTTTAAAGTGTGAGCTACACAAGAACAAAAGATAAAAAACACCTCACGAACCTCCACTGGCAATAAATACTGCCCTAACAATATTAATCAAATAGCGTGAGTAGTACTTCCTTCCCATTGCTATTCGTAACCATATCCAGTTCTAGCACACCATTACGGTACACCACTAAATGGTTCTAATCAGTAGAACAGGTAGGGCACAAAACGCGAAACCGCAAAGTTACACCAGGGTAGAAAATGACTATGCTAACCACGAGACTAACGATTACGACTAACGCCACTTGTTGTTGTTTGCATGTTGATATTCATTAATTAACCGCCCAAGTTGACACATCCAACCGGCTAGATATGTGGTGCTCCCGTGTATATCTTGAAGTTCCGCTTTTACAAACGGCAACCGGCAACGACAAGCGAGTTGTCGCGCTGACTATTTTTCACTGCTGTACCGGTTGTACGTTCTGTTTTTTTTTTTTCATTCACAGGTGGGAGCATTAGGGTAACCTATTAAAGATCTTTAAATTCCATTACGCTCTTCAGAGTGGAAATTTAGAACGACTTCACTAAATTTTACCTTTTCCTACAATTTTTCAACGTTTGCAAATTAGAACAGTTCTCTTTTGAAAGACCACCGTTTTGGAAAGTATTTCATTTTACATCTTAAAAACCAGATTAAAACTCGTCAAAATTATGTTTTAAGGCAGCACACTATAATCGAGAGTGAAACATTACAAAACAAATGATTTGGAGAAAAGAACTAGATTTATAGCATCAACAATGAAAATGAAGATGCCTTCTTTGCTGAGCTTTAAAATGATTTAATAAATGAAAGCTGCAAAAAAAATCGGTCGCTCACTTTGGAATTCTTAAAAATAGTTTATTTCTCCTAATGTAGGATTACACATTTCTAATTAAATTGTAAAAGATTATTATACTTATTCGTCATGCACATCAACCCTGATGATATCCACCTAATAACCTAACCCCAGCTCTTTACTAAGCTAAGTAAATAGTAAACATCAGCACGCAAACGAAAACAGCGCCACTTTTGTATATTTGTACACAGAATGTGCGCAAACATTTGTATATATATAAAATTACATGCTCACCCATTACATTTCACGGTCGTGCAAGGTACACTAATATTCTATCTAATTGCCTCATTCCACCCCTTGTCCCAATCCTCCTCCTTAAGTCGCCAACTCTTTTCCACTAATTTACTCACTTCGTTCCATGCTCATTCCGATTTCCTCACCACATCCCCTCCCCCATGCGCTGGAAGTAATTGCGGAAAAGCACCACCGTTTCGGAGGAAAATTGTTTACATACACTCAAGGGGACTAAATGAAACGTTCATTAAGTGAAAATATCTCCACTTCCCACACATAGCACTCGGTTTGGCCCCACACGTTGAGAGAATGTCCAGCTGAAGGTATGGGGGTGGAACCCGTTTTTATTGCACATTTCAATTGGTGCAACATACTTCACATTCCGCGCTGCAAGTGTCGAATTTCTGGTAAAATGGTGCTATTGATGTGCGATGTTACGTTTTTTTTGCGCCTGTTCGATGACCAACTCTTAATTAACTCAAAAGCTAACGTGGGATGCTCAACAACTGTGTAAATATGTGGTTGGGTCATTATGGGAATCAATATTATTTCTGCACAATTATGTTTCGGTGCACGCCTGCGTTAACCAATTAAATACTTCATGTTTCCACCTCATTAGTAACGGCAATTTTAAGAAAAGAAACCTTTCAGTAATTTGGATCTGCATATTATCGAACATGATTTTGTCGGATGATCCATAATATTCGATTTTTGACCTGATCCATGGGACAATGCACAGAATTTTTAGATAAACAAAACAATTTTATTGTTCTAATTTTTTTTTCAATTTTCTGCAAAATATACAAAAAAAACTTGACTGTAATTATCTGACTTCAGATTTAATTATCGTTAAGATCATTAAGTTACGCCAATTTTACTAAAGATTTAACAAACCATAGGACAATGTCAATCAATAAAACTCAATCCAAATTAATCAAAGACCCCGTAAAATTGCAACGCCTGACCAATTCACTAATTATGTTCCTGATTGGCTGGTACAAAACCTAATTCCACTCATCTATCATGTTGGAATACATAGGGAATGATTCGGGACAGTCCTTAATTACGACCCTCAATCGAACAGCCGCAACAAAAAACAATCCCCACACTTGACCACCCCACGTGAAACTGTCGGTGCCACGAGGATCCCTCGGTGAAGATTGAAGCGAGCTGGTCCCCGGAACGAGCATAACGGTAAGCGACAAATTTCTCCGAAATTGAGCGCCTGCTGAGTAGGCACGACCCATAACTAACTGTTCCGACCGCCGGGGAGGCTCCACCGAAAAAAAAGCAAGCACAGTCCGGACCAGACCAGGAACCGTGACAAGTATTTGTACCGGCAGGACAAAAAAAAAGGCCAAAACTCTGAGAGATTCTTATAACACGACACTCGCTGAGTTGCCCCTCGCAGCGGGAAACAAATGACAAAATCATGAAGTTTTACGATTATGGCTTCGTTCTGGAGAAAGGCCCTCTCCGAAGTGTGGATTAGGTGGGGGGGAGCACGAAAGTGGCTGGCTGACATCATACATTTACGGTGATGTATTATGGAGCCAAGGTCGGTACACCGTGACTGATGGTAGACGGTAGTTGGCCAATTAGTGAATTTCTTCCACATAACGACTCCCTGTTTTTAAACCTCAAAACTTCCTAGTCCTTTACATTCTCAAAGTCAAAGTATTCAGCAACATTGAAGCAATTGTCAATCAAAAACAAAACTCACACTTACCTACTCACACGCAATTGCTCTTACTCATTTGTACACTCACTCAATCACTCGCTCACTCACTCACACACTCATTGACTCACTCGCTGATTCACTCACTTACTCATGCCTTCACTAGCTCACTCACTTCGTCGTTGTCATGCTATCTTGTCGCACGAGCATTTTGGGCCAAATTGAATTAAGAACGCCATATCCTCATATGAAAAAAGTTTTAATCTTATCGTGTTATCTTGACACGCCCTGAAAATTGCTGTAATTGCGACAACTGACCAAAGGGATTTCAGGTCAGAACGCGTTTGACACACGACACGACTTCCGAAAAACATTTATAATTATAACTCGGGACTCCGGCAACCAAATTCAACCAAACTTCGGGACAGTGCTCAGAATGGTCAACCAAACAAAACGTGTTTGTTATTGTTTACATTTCGTGCTATTTTTATGTTTATTCAAGATCAAACATTGAAACGCGTTTTCTCGGAACGTCAAAAAACGACGTGCGACAAGATAGCTCGACAACTTCATTACGCCTCCTTTCACTCAATCTCAATTTATTACCTCAATGAAATAAAATGTTGTGAAAAAAGAACTATATGATTTAAATTTTCTAAAATCCTCCCGCATAAAAAAGTACCATATAAAAACTTTTTTTCATGTGGTAATTGAACTTTAAACTATATTGTTACTACCATTTCCAAAAATGTTTGACTACTGTTTTAAAAATGGTATTTATATGGTTGGCATGAATTTTTACTATCTCACAAATGGTTTAACCATCTGGCATAAGGGTGGTTAGCAATGGTAACCTTAAAAAACTCAGTACTATTTTCGTCAAAAAACTGTTTGTTGTATGGTAAATAAATGGTTTAAGTACTATTTGGCAAAAAGTAACCTTAAATCAAACAGTTCACAAATAGTTTAATATAGTTAAATTTTAATTTTGGGAAATTGAAAAAACGATTTCACAAATAGTTATCATTTCTCAAAGTGTCATTGTATGATCCAATATGGTAATCAAATGGTAATTTTTTATCCGGGCTAGCATTGCATAACAACACCAAGTAGATGAATATTCAAGAGTACCTGCAGGCCCCTTGGGGAAAAATCGAATAAAAATCAAGTCCTTTCATCAATTTTTCAGTCGATCAAACCCAAGCGATTCCACGACCCTTTTGGTCATTTCCGTCGATGACATCTTGAAAGTGCTTTTCCCTTCATCTTAACTCATCTCGCACAAAGTCATTTATCGTCAGCGCGAAGGATTGATTGACAACCCGTGTAAATCGACACGATGGTCGAATCGTGCACGGTGGGTGAAGGTTGCGGAAAAGTTGGTCAAAATTGTGTTTAATTTTTTCCATGCTGTTTTCGGTTTCATCCTTCAATTAATTAATACATATTTTCAATCTTTAACTTTATAAATATTTTTAATGATAATGTATCAAAGGTTCAATTTTTGGCCATTATTTTCGATTTCAACGGACAACTTTCTACCATGTATTCGCCCAGCAACAACTGGCAGCAATATACATATTTTTCGCCCATCATTATTTTTTTGTCGACCGACTGTTGAAAGGGGTTCTTCTAGGGGGCGATGAAATCTTATCTCTGTGCCTAATAGCACGTCGTAAATTTATGTGACATTTTTTGCTGCCAAAACTGCCGCCCCAGCCTGGTACTGCTGCTGGTCCCATTTGGCCGCACGAATTTCCATTTTACGACAACCGTCGAGGATCAGTCGCGACAGCCTGGGGCAACGAGGCCACCGGCTTTTACTTCCAGCAAATCCTGGGGACATTATTTGATTTTTCATTTGCATTTGGCGCGGCGCGGTGATGGTCTCTCTTCGTACAGAACGCAATGAGTCTCAGATGTGGCGGGATGGTCCCGAGGGTTGAAGGGTTGAGCGAGGGAAATGATTTGCACATGAAATCTGTGGCCCCAAAGCTGATGGCCTCCGGACGGGATTGAAATGGGTTTATGCTGGCAGCATATGGACCGCGTGGGAGTACTATTTGAAACGTGAATGACCTATTTGGGAGATTTGTGAATGAAACGAATGTTTTGAAATAACCTGCAGGTCGGTGATTTAGTGATGGCAATCATGCTTGCGATCATAGTTTATGAATTTTTCATCCTATATGAATTCCTGGATCCTATTTTTCAAATATTTACACTTGAAGGCACACCTGAGTATAAAATGTGTAAATGTCAGTACAATTAGTTGAGCTTCAGTGCACATTTTTTGGAATTATATTGCTCAGTGAACCAGATATAAGTACTTGAGAGACTGAAATAAGAGCATCTTTCATGCTCTTCAAGAACAACACTTTGAAGTTGTATTTGGAAACCAGTTGATTCAATTCAAAAATTTGAACACAAAGCAAACACAACTTCCTTCGGTATTTGAGCAAAGGTTTAATTTTGTTAGTTCATAAATAACTCATCATGCATTTCTCGAGAGCATACCGCTCGAAAAATTAAGACTCACTTTTGAGCACCCTCACAGCCACTGTGTTCTGTGCAAACATATTTATGAATTAGTAATTTCTTGCAGATGTTTCACATGGTGGCAACGGCTTGCGAGCAACTGTCGGAGCCTGGCATCATCATTACTGAATAAAGCGAACCGAAAGGCCGTGCTTGTGAAACATGCTGTGAGGGCAATCCATGAAACACGTATCAATTTGTTTTCCAACATTTAATCACAGCTTGCAACCACGCTAGACGTGAGCCAAGTGAACCAAGTGGTTTATGAATGACCCCAGAATAAAAAAGAACAGAAAGATCCACACAAACGGGAACGAAACATGATTGTTTCCAGCTGCCGTGCGTGAAAATTTCGAGAGCTACAGGGTTGGAGGTAATCTCATTTGAGGCGATTATTTGCTAAAGGAAAACATGGTTACTTACATCTTTGCATATGCAGTGGATTATTGTATGCAAAAACCGGCAGCAAAATGTAATCATTGTGGCTGGATTTGAGCAACTCGTTCAAAGCAATCAGAACTTCAAAAACTTTTGAAGTATTTTTAAGTTGTCAGTAAACAACATTTTTATTCGAATATTAAATAAAAAAAATTATCATATTTAAAATTTATTTATTTATTTATTTATTCGTCAAACATACGTAGACTACATGATCGTTGCTTAGTTTCTAATTACAAGGGGGGAACATATATCTTTGATTGTAGAACTGTTTTTTCATGGCGGATTTTGTCATTGTGAAATCGATTATGTTATTATATTTGTTATAAGTTTCCATCATTCTATTCATGGGCCCGTGTTTAGCGTAGTCAGTTCTGTGAAAATGCAATGCGAAAGGCTCACGTGCTCTCAATACGCGTGTGGGTTCATAGAAATTTAATGTTTGTAACAACTCTGGAGAATCAATTCGGTTTGCAATAAGATCATTTACGAACGAGAGAGAAGCGAATTCACGACGCTTTACAAGTGTTTCTAAGCTTATTAACATACAGCGTGCAATATACGAAGGAAGAGGAAACACTGTCCACCCTAGTTTACGAAGAGCAAATAGTAAAAATTGTTTTTGCACTGATTCAATACGGGTTTCGTGTGTTTTGATGTGTGGACTCCACACGACGCTACAATATTCAAGAATAGAGCGAACATAAGCTATGAACAATGTTTTCAATGTATAGGGGTCCTTAAAGTTATAACTGAATCGATTTATGAAGTTGAGCATATTAGTTGTTTTGAATACCATCGTGTTGTAATGTTCGATGAAAGTCATTTTAGAATCAAGTATGACTCCTAAATCTCTAACATTTGAACAGGTTTCAACTATCTGGTTGTCTAGTTTTACGTTTATATTTGGCTTATTTATTTTTCTGCTGAACAAGATCGATGTACACTTTTTAATGTTAAGTTGTAAAAGGCTACGACAGCACCATTCAAAGAATATGTTGATTTCGTTCTGGAATCTTGAAGCGTCAGTTTCGTCTTTAATTTTCATAAACAATTTCATGTCATCTGCGTAAATCGAAACGTTGATATGCTTAAATATAAAGGATACATCATTTACGTAAAGAATAAAAAGTAATGGGCCTAAATGAGAGCCTTGAGGTACCCCGGAAGTAACATTGATGAGCCTAGATATGAGGCCATTAAATTTAAACTTGTGTAATGGTCATTCCTTCCCAAATGACCACGCGTCCGATATCGACCTTCACCAAATCAGCTCATATTTGGCATGAAAGTTGTTTTTCCTTAAAACAAAAAAAAAATCCCAAGTTTGGTGACATTTGGTCCATCCCGCGCCCGTTGCACCCAACACCTTTTTAAATGTATGAAAAACCTCATTTTTATGATCAATTTTCCTAAGAGAAAAAACAACAAAAAATCAACTTTTGGTAAAGGACGTATTAGACTATGAAAAACAAACAAACAAACAAACTTTTTGACAGTTTGGTGGTTGGCCTGCTTTTTTGTTTGCCTACCTTCGTTTGTAGAAACGTTAGCCTGCATACATTTGGCTTTATTTGCGAGTTTGGCAAACTTTTTAACACATAAAAGTGCGAGTTTCTTTGTTTGTTTTTGCCATAGTCTAATATCTCCTTTAGCAAATTTGAAGTTATAATCCATGCTTCTGGTGGAATGAGTGCAAATCGGTATTAATTTAAAAAATCTAGGTAGTAAATAACCTATGCAGTTATTGTGTACGGATTTCTTAAAAAAGGCATTAAGAGTGCTAGTATTACTTAAGCTTCTAGAATAAACAAAAGCAATTCTAAAAGCACTAAAGCTGAAGTAAATCCAAAACGAAACCCCCTTTTTACGATATTGAAAGTAAACGCTTTAATCCAAGCGATGACCAACGAAAATCGTCGGTCGAATGCCGGCGAGGACACAAAAAAAACAAACAAACCCAAAGCAAATAAATAAAGGGATTCCATTACTGTGGTCTGGTAAAATATGGCCATTTCTACGCACACAACGGACTCGATATCCTTTCCACCACCATAACCGGATAATCCCAATTGGTCGGCAGAGAAAAAGCCCCACTTGTTAGTGCTGGGTTCCCCTTTGGGTTTACTTTCGGTTACTGTAGAAAAAAAAGAAGGACACGCCAGACGACGGCATAACATCCATAAAATATGGTGGCATCAATATAATGTAAAGTATCCTTTTTCGGCGGTAGCTAGCAATAAAGAAATCGTTATCACCGTGAAATGATAAAAAAAACTCGACAACAATGTTGGCCACAATGCGAAAATCGCCAACATTTTTCATCCAGTTTTAAAGATTTGCCCCACCAATGAAAGAAGACTCCTCTTCAAACACGCACACACTCCCACTGTGTGGAGGATGACACAGACACGTTGACATACGTGGATTTGAACCTTGTTGTTGGTCCCGTAACGAAGATGACGACGGTGACCCGAACCGGACCCGCATCCTGACGGAACGGCATCGAATGGCGATCGTTTATCATGCTAGACTCGTCCATTGATAAATGTGTGTGTGTTTGAAACTGCGGGCTGGTTTTGTAACACAAAGGCCACTTTTGCTAACAATAAGCGTGGGTGTGGTTGATTGCTTCGGATTATCTTGAATAAATCTTGAAAAACTTCGGTTGTTAAATATTCAATTCAGGGGTTTCCAACCATCAAGTAGACACTAGAAAATAGGGTTTCAAAGCCCTCCTAAGGAAAGTGGGCCATTTACAGCCATCAAAAGTAAACAAACACGAGTATTCAATTTTAGATACAATTTCTTAAACTTTCATCACCACAATTTTCGCCGCAATCTTGGATTTAAAATTTAACAATCACTTGAGAGCATTTTGTCTGACTGTATCGCAATTTCGTTATGGGCCATTCTCCGCCAACTCACACAGCAGTTGTCCCGACCCCTCGTCGCGTAAATTGGTCCCTGATCATGAATTCGAGATCAATTTTTCGATATCTCGTGACGGTGGGGCGGTACGACCCCTTTAATTTTTCTGTATTTTTACTAAGACACATTTTTCAGTGTTTGTAGCTTAAATCCAGAAGAGATAGAAAATTGATATCAAACGGACTTTTGTGCAAAAACGCCCGTTTTGATAACGCACTAAAAATTCCGAAAAAAAACTATATTTTATTTAAGAAAAAATGTTTTAAAGTCACTACCACTTACGGTACATTTCGAATCTGCAATAACCCAGAGAGGTCATTTTTGCATTTAGAATTATTAAAATTACTTATTTGTGTTACATGGAGAAAAAAGAGTTCTCAAAATCGTAAACAAGCGTTCATGAAAATGGGAACCTCGAACAAAGTGTTCAAATCCCATGGTACAATTTTGAAAAACGTACCATGAAATTTGAACACTTTGTTTGTGGTTCCCGTTTTCATGAACGTTTGTTCACGATTTTGGGAACTCTTTTTTCTCCGTGTACTTAGCAGGAGTTATCAGAACACTACGATTTTTTTTAATGATGATTTTGACAATTTTATACCAGTTTTTCCAAGTGTTCACCCCTTAACATTTCAACGCCCAAGGCTCCAAAAAAGTTGGAACGGTAACTTCGACTCGACTTTTCTCGGGCATAACAACCAATCAAGATGATTCTTCTTTCCAGTGCTTTGTTAGGATTTCTAGATGATTCTAGTACTTTGCAGAACTTAATTTGATCAAATCTGTAATTTTTGCGATCAAAAACATCGTTCCAACTTTTTTTTCGCGTGTAAAAAAAAATCGCCAAAGATTCCGCGGAGGCAGTCGTTTTAAAAAAGGTGGAACGATGTTTTCGGTATTTATTATTAAACTTTATGAATTGAACTCGATGAAATTAATTCTTCAGTTTATTTCTATAGTAATTGCTTGTTCAGAAAATTATTGAAAAATTCGATTTAGAAAGCAAAAATATTATTGTAATTCAAATCAAGTTCATCATACTTCCCAATTAAATTGCTTTCCTCTTTGATCAAACTGTTTTTAGATTTTGATAAAAGAAACATTATTTCTGTTTCAGTATAACTGTTGCCGAAACCACTTAATTCGCTAGAACGAGTGCTCTCATCCAGGTATGAATCAATGACCACAAAACCACTGAAACAAAACAGATAGAGCTTTTCCCCAAATGGAACATATTTTGCATATTTTAAAAGCTTTCGGGTTTCAACTACTCAACCCAATGCAAGCCTGTTTTCAAATCATATAATTCACGTGCTTAGTTCTACTGAGGATCTCGTTTTTAAAATTTATATCCATCGGTGCGTTGACATTTCAAAAGTGGATAACCCGCATAAAATATATCCGCCCAAAAAGCTTCGATTGGAACTGGTGGACTCACATGGGGCCCACCGGAAGCTCGAGATGGAGTATACAAACCACCGGAAAATAAAACCCGACCCATATCACGCAAAAGTCAGAGGGCTCTCACGGCCACCGCACTCCGGTGGCGGATCGAACTCTGCATATTCTACATAGTCGATGGAAATTGAGCAGGGGGAAAAAAGGACTCTGGCCACTGAACGGACAACCCACGCTGGCTTTCCTTTCGATTGCTTCCTCTCTCTCACACACACACACATATTCTGGTTCAAATTGAATCTGGAACCTCTGTGCACGAACGAAAAGAAGAAGATAAATTTTCCAGCCAAATTGTTTGAATAGTGAATCGGGAAAAGGCGTTGCCCCGCGAATGCTCGATGGCTAGGGTTGTATTAGTTTCGGAATGTTAAATGTTAGGATTTGATTTTGGTTTTTTTTTTCAGTTATAAAATCAATTACAACAAAATAATACACGTGTTCATCAGCTAATGATAAAAGGTCTGTAAAATTAATGATAAGTTGTATACAAACGAGTAAGACTAACAGACAATACCTGGAATAGAAAAAAAGAATTATTATCACAGATATTTTAAAATCTTCATTTGATATTTGATATGGGTAATTCTCCGCCAACTCACACAGCAGTTGCCCCGACACCTCTTCGATTTCCGTGAAACTTTGTCCTAAGGGGTAACTTTTGTCCCTGATCACGAATCCGAGGTCCGTTTTTTTATATCTCGTGACGGAGGGGCGGTACGACCCCTTCCATTTTTGAACATGCGAAAAAAGAGGTGTTTTTCAATAATTTGCAGCCTGAAACGGTGATGAGATAGAAATTTGATGTCAAAGGGACTTTTATGTAAAATTAGACGCCCGATTTGATGGCGTACTCAAAATTCCGAAAAAACGTATTTTTCATCAAAAAAACACTAAAAAAGTTTTAAAAATTCTCCCATTTTCCGTTACTCGACTGTAAAAAATTTTGGAACATGTCATTTTATGGGAAATTTAATGTACTTTTCGAATCTACATTGACCCAGAAGGGTCATTTTTTCATTTAGAACAAAATTTTTCATTTTAAAATTTCGTGTTTTCTCTAACATTGCAGGGTTATTTTTTAGAGTGTAACAATGTTCTACAAAGTTGTAGAGCAAACAATTACAAAAAATTTAATATATAGACATAAGGGGTTTGCTCATAAACATCACGAGTTATCGCGATTTTACGAAATTTTTTTTTGTAAAAGTTGGTCGTCATTGATCATGGCCGTTCATGGTCACCTGCAGACACGGACGACGAAACAAAGAGAAGCGCAAAAAGTAACTTTTTCAAAACTTTTTTTCGTAAAATCGCGATAACTCGTGATGTTTATAAGCAAACCCCTTATGTCTATATATCAAAATTTTTGTAATTGTCTGCTCTACAACTTTGTAGAACATTGTTACACTCTAAAAAATAACTCTGCAAAGTTAGAAAAAATACGAAATTTTAAAATGAAAAATTTTGTTCTAAATGAAAAAATGACCCTTCTGGGTCAATGTAGATTCAAAAAGTACATTAAATTTCCCATAAAATTACATGTTCCAAAAAATTTTACAGTCGAGTAACGGAAAATGGGAGAATTTTTAAAACTTTTTTAGTGTTTTTTTCGATGAAAAATACGTTTTTCGGAATTCTGAGTACGCCATCAAATCGGGCGTCTAATTTTACATAAAAGTCCCTTTGACACCAAATTTCTATCTCATCACCGTTTCAGGCTGCAAATTATTGAAAAACACCTCTTTTTTCGCATGTTCAAAAATGGAAGGGGTCGTACCGCCCCTCCGTTACGAGATATCAAAAAACGGACCTCGGATTCGTGATCAGGGACAAAAGTTACCCCTTAGGACAAAATTTTACGTAAATCGAAGAGGGGTCGGGGCAACTTTTCCCGATTTCGTGTGAGTTGGTAGAGAATTACCCATATTTAATATTTTAAAATATACAGGCAAATTTCATGTTCTCAGTATGCCTATTCAAATGAAAATATTTTTCTCTATCGAGCAACTCTCTGAGATTTCGGTCATTCGATTTTTTCTGTATTTTTTAATCCGGCTGAAACTTTTTTGGTGCCTTCGGTATGCCCAAAGAAGCCATTTTGCATCATTAGTTTGTCCATATAATTTTCCATACAAATTTGGCAGCTATCCATACAAAAATGATATGTGAAAATTCAAAAATCTGTATCTTTTGAAGGAATTTTTTGATCGAGTTGGTGTCTTCGGCAAAGTTGTAGGTATGGATATGGACTACACTGAAAAAAAATGCTACACGGTAAAAAAAAATTTGGTGATTTTTTATTTAACTTTTTGTCACTAAAACTTGATTTGCAAAAAAACACTATTTTTTATTTTTTTTATTTTTTGATATGTTTTAGAGGACATAAAATGCCAACTTTTCAGAAATTTCCAGAATGGGCAAAAAATCTTTGACCGAGTTATGATTTTTTGAATCAATACAGATTTTAAAAAAAAATCGAAATATTGGTCGCAAAAAATTTTCAACTTCATTTTTCGATGTAAAATCGAATTTGCAATCAAAAAGTACCTTAGTGAATTTTTGATAAAGTGCACCGTTTTCAAGTTATAACCGTTTTTAGGTAACTTTTTTGAAAATAGTCGCAGTTTTTCATTTTTTAAAATTAGTGCCCATGTTTGCCCATCTTTGAAAAAAATATTTTTGAAAAGCTGAGAACATTCTCTATATTTTGCTTTATTGAACTTTGTCGATACGACCCATAGTTGCTGAGATATTGCCATGCAAAGGTTTAAAAACAGGAAAATTGATGTTTTCTAAGTCTCACCCAAATAACCCACAATTTTCTAATGTCGATATCTCAGCAACTATAGGTCCGATTTACAATGTTAAAACATGAAACATTCGTGAAATTTTCCGATCTTTTCGAAAAAAATATTTTCAAAAAATTAAAATCAAGACTAACATTTCAAACGGGCCAAACATTCGATATTACGCCCATTTAAAATGTTAGTCTTGATTTTAAATTTTTGAAAATATTTTTTTCGAAAAGATCGGAAAATTTCACGGATGTTTCATGTTTTAACATTGTAAATCGGACCTATAGTTGCTGAGATATCGTCATTAGAAAATGGTGGGTTATTTGGGTGAGACTTAAAAAACATCAATTTTCCTGTTTTTTAACCTTTGCATGGCAATATCTCAGCAACTATGGGTCGTATCGACAAAGTTCAATAAAGCAAAATATAGAGAATTTTCTCAGCTTTTCATAAATATTTTTTTCAAAGATGGGCAAACATGGGCACTAATTTTAAAAAATGAAAAACTGCGACTATTTTCAAAAAAGTTACCTAAAATTGGTTATAACTTGAAAACGGTGCACTTTATCAAAAAATCACTAGAGTACTTTTTGATTGCAAATTCGAATTTACATCGAAAAATTAAGTTGAAAATTTTTTGCGACAAATATTTCGATTTTTTGAAAAAATCTGTATTGATTCAAAAAATCATAACTCGGTCAAAGATTTTTTGCCCATTCTGGAAATTTCTGAAAAGTTGGCATTTTATGTCCTCTAAAACATATCAAAAAATAAAAAAAATTAAAAATAGTGTTTTTGCAAATCAAGTTTTAGTGACAAAAGTTAAATAAAAATTACCAAATTTTTTTACCGTGTATCATTTTTTCAGTGTAGTCCATATCCATACCTACAACTTTGCCGAAGACACCAAATCGATCAAAAATTCCTTCAAAAGATACAGATTTTGAATTTTCACATATCATTTTGTATGGACAGCTGCCAAATTTGTATGGAAAATTATATGGACAAACTAATGATGCAAAATGGCTTCTTTGGGCATACCAAAGGCACCAAAAAAGTTTCAGCCGGATTAAAAAATACAAAAATTAAAATTAAAGAAAAAAGACCGATTCCGTAGAGAACTGCTCTATCCTAAAATCTAAACTGACACTTAAACTGTTCATATATGAAGAAGTTATATTTGAAGAAGCAGATCGGAATTTGTCATGAATTTAATAAAAGAACAATATTTTTAAATACTAAAGTCCCTTCAATCACGAAAAACATGAAATATTTTAAGATTCACCCCAAATTCAATATTTCATCGCGCAAGAAAATCCGCCCGGGAGGTGCCACGGGAGTAGGCCTTTTTCGGCTATCGTCTGGCAACCGTCCGCGCGCCGGATGGTCGCAATTCTATTAGTGCAGAAATTTGCGAGGAGGCCAACCATTCGTACATTCCGACCACTTTTGGCAAATCGTATGAATATGGATGGGCGGCGAGCGCTCGCCAGCAAAATCTGTGCCGGCGAGCGCGCGTTTTCCTGCCACGAAAGAGAAATTAATCATTCCGAGCCCCATCCGGAAAAGAGCGCTGTTTTGTTCTGTTGGTCTGATGTGGGTGCGTCTGCCGAGTGGGTGTCGAGTTGTAGGGGGATGGGGATCGGTGGGTGATAGTATTTGAAGAGGGTCGACACACGAATGTGAGTGATTTACTTACGTCTGGATGGATTGTGGAAAATAGAGGAGAAACTTTTGTAATTAAACTGTTGTGCATCGAATTATGCCAAGCTTGGGTGTTGTTTCAGGACGGATTCCATTGTCTATTTGCTTTCAAACTTTCTGGTTTTAAAACTTCTGGGATTGTGCCGGTTGTAAATTGCTTCTGTCAATCAGTGTGGTTGGGGAGAAGGAAAATTGAAATATAACTGATTGAGATAAGACTCTCTGCTTCAACTTCAGTCCAATTCAATCAAATAGTTAATTCATCAATATAAATTACACAAGGAGTGATACATCAGTTGTAGAGCTTAACAGAGATAGGTTTGACTAGCTTGATACAAATTGTTGACCATATATATTATATATTATATAAGAAAATTTATAACATTCCGACGCTGTCGTGCAATCTTGTCGCACCCGCCATTTTGACGTTCCGAGAAAAACGCGTTTTAATCTTTGCCTAGAATTTACAAAAATAGAGCACGCAATGTAAACAATAACAAACCCCTTAGGTTTGGTTGACCGTGCTGTGCATTGCCCCGAAGTTTGGTTCAATTTGGTTGCCGGAGTCCCGAGCTATAATTACAAAGGTTTACGGTAGTCGGGCTTGTACGTGTGTCAAACGCGTTCTGACCTGAAATCGCTTTGGCCAGTTGTCGCACTTACATCAATTTTCAAGATGTGTCAAGATAGCACAACAAGGTTGAAACTTTTGTCATATGAAGAGTGACAAAAATGCACGAAAAAAAGGATAAAGGATGAAAATGTTGCGTGGTCTATCACATCAAATCCTGGCACATGCTTTTAATACTAAAATCATAACTTTCCATCCCAGCAGGTCGGCCACCAAGCTTAGATGCCCATATTTTTCTTAACGATCAGCCAGCCCCACGGTTGACGACGAACGACGACGATGATGATGATGATGGCCTGCTGCTGGTATAATGGTGTCAGCTCAAGTCCGGGTCGAGCGAGTGAAATATTATCTTCACCTGTGGTGGCGCAATACCAGGTGTGCGTGTGTGTGTGCAGTTGCTAACGTCACACTCACTGATGCAGCTGGCAAGTGTACGTGACCGGAAAGGATTTCCTTTTCCATCTTGGCTCGTAACCTTTGCAGCAATCGTTTCCTTCTGGCGTTATGATCCTTCCATTTCCGGTTTAGACGAGTTTGTTTTATTTTTCTGTCACGCATCATCCGCTTCCCAAGATGTTTCCGCTACTGTGCTTGTTGTTTTCTATATGTTATGCTATTGAGAGTCAATAGACTGATTCGATTTCTGAACTATATATTGATATTTATACTTTACTTTAAGTAAATATTTTACTTCGTTATCAACTTTAAACTGAACCTGCATGCTTTTTAAACTACAACAAAAACGAAGTGTTACGAAACTGTATATGACAGACGTATTCGCATAACTTCCCATTCAGCGAGTTTCATTTCGTCACAACATATCATACTTCTGCGAGGAGTGAAATCCACCCACACCAACACGCGGCAACCTTTTCGATATTAAATTCAGTTACACACCCGACGGAGAGCTTTTATTACGTAAATCGTAGCAGATGAATATGACGACGACGCTGATGGTGATGCTGATGGGGAAGTATTACCCTAGTTTCCTAGTCTATCTTGCAGTAAATCGACGGGTTGTGAGTGTAGAGATGGATGGATTGATGTCCCCGTTTTAGTTACACACACACACACGCAGATACCGGAAACTTGTTTTTTTCTAAGGCAGAATTGTCAATATTGGGAGTTTTTGCTTTTTTTTGCCTTCCTCACCTTGCTTAGGTTAGGCTATAAAATCATTCGAAAAAAGAACTCCTTAAATAGACCTCGTAGAACCACCTTCACGTATACGTATCGACTCAGAATCAAAAACAAATGTCTGTGTGTGTGTTTGGATGTGGATGTGTGCACCAAAATATTCTCACTCAATTATCTCAGCACTAGCAGAACCGATTTGGGCCGTTTTGGACTCTTTCGATTCGTCTTGGGGTCCCATAAGTCCCTCTTGAAATTTATGAAGCTTATTAAAGTACTTCAAAAGTTATGCTAAAAAACCATTTTGAAGAATGTCCGGGAGATCGTAAAAAGGGTGGTTTTGTAAGAAAACCCATCATGATAAACATTTTTAGAAAGATATTCAAAAGACCTTTCCAACGAGCCTAAAACATTGAAGATCTGATAACCCTATCAAAAGCTTTTAGCTTTGAAGTGTTATTCATACACTTTTTTGAGGCCGGATCTCAGATATTTTAATCTAATCTAATCTAATCTAATCTAATCTAATCTAATCTAATCTAATCTAATCAGACCCTAGCGCAGCCAATCTTTCGAAGGGATCCTGGAGAGTGCCTTAGGTTAGATGATGCGTAGCACTCTTCTTGTCATTTATTAACATTTGTAGTGCGCCATTGCATCGAAATGCATTGAAACATCACAAGCGTTAAACCGGCCAGGCCTACTGCGTAAAGCCGTATCGCAGAGATGACTCGTAATTGGGTTGAGTTTGAGCACTGAGCACTGAGCACTGAGTGTTCGAACAACAACACAATTCTGAATCGACAGGGGAGGAAGAAGCGTGGGGACACACCACCATACGCTCCGAGATTTTTGGTTGTATTCGTTGGGAGCACCATGCCAAGAAGGTTTGGTACTCCGGGACCCTCTGGGATGGGACATTGTATTTCCACGAATGCCCTGGACTCTATTTGCCGTGGTTATAGCGCCACAACTCGCTTCCTGTAACAGTATTCCTAATTCCAGTCCACGCTCACCAAGTCGTCATGGCCTAGTGGTTAGCATTTTTGCTTACCAATCCAAAGGACGGAGGATCGACCTCCGCCTCGAGCGACTTTGATTTTTCGTTCACATTCATCATTTCAAATTTATGTGTCCTTAACTTTGGGAGCAGATGGGATCGAGCCCAGAACCATTCGCTTACAAAGCGAACACCGTAACCAGTCAGCCACGGCCGCTCCTCAAATAATTGAAAACGAGTTTTTTATAGATTTATTTAATAAAAAAAATTAAACTTTAACAGTATTGACGAATCTACCCTACCGCATTCAGAGGTAGCATTTCCAATAATCTTTTGTTACACGCTGAATATAAATGGTTCAGATTTGCTATCAACCTTTCCAGCTCTTTTCTGTGTAAGTGTGTGCGTGTCTGTACGTACGTCTCTAATGTACACCCACACACTAGACACACATTCACACTCGTAAAAGGACACATTGTTGACGCGGTTCCAGCAGCGAGAAGTTTCAGCATCCGGGATGATAATGGTTCCGGAATAGTTTGAGTTATACGACGAGCAGCAACATACGAGAAAGGGGGGGAAGGGTGCTTTGTGCGTAATAAAATTGAAATGCCGAGGATGATTTTATTACTGGCGGAAATGGCGCACTGTGACAGAAATAATGTACAGCTAGGTAACTATCCTGCGTTGTCTAGCATATTGATAGCATAATAAACCATGCTCTGAATTGATACTTTGTCGATGATATCGGTCGATCGAAGTGGTATTCAATGTTCCACTGAATTGCGCAGTGCAATATGACATACGCGTTCATCCGTTTATGATTCATACACAAGGATATTTGATGACACGTACACCCAAACGAAAAATATATCTCAAAATCTGCAACAGTGGATTTGCTGCAAAAAATGTTATATTTTATTACATTTTTTGCAGAAAGCCCATAGATCATTTTTGCCCGCGTGTAAACACGTCAGCGATCTGCAGTTCTCAACAACACATAGGGACGTGGCGTTACATCGTGCTGCTATCTGGTTTTTAAGTGCAAGAGTGGAAAAGTGCTTAGTCATCGTCTAAAAATAGACGGCGTCCTATCTCGCCCAGCAAAATGAAGTCGATAAAGTAGTCGGTTTCGATGAGAAAAGTGGAAAACGTGGTCTAAAAATAGCGACGCCATCCCCCTATAGAATGCTGGCGCGTCCCCGAGCAACACTCTAGAGAGAACATTATGTTCGCGCTCTGTCCCTCACCATTTATCAAGCGTCCATGGTGCGGTGGTAGCGTATCGGATCAGCAACCTAGAAGTTGATGTTGAAGTTGATTTTTTTCTGCAATATAATCAATCTGCCGTCGGTAATGTCGATAATTGTCGGTAACGGGCAAAAATGTCATACCCCTATATCGCATAAAATCAAGAGGACAGTTTTCATGCAGATTCTGATATACTTTCATGCCGCCATGTATCACAATCATGCGACCGCCGGTTGGGTGTAGAATGACAATCGTATCACATGAATGTTTAAAATTCTGGTTATTAAAATTTAAAATCAATATGATATCGCGTTTATGAGTAAAACACTAAAATCGAGGCACAGCCCTTTTGAAATATTACTTCAAATTTCAAAACAATCTATGCAATTCCATAATTCTGTAGAGCAGGCATTCCGAGATATCGATTTTAATTTGTTTTGATGATTGTAAAAAGTATAGCTGTTCAAGTACTTGATGGTTCGCATAAGTATTTTTAATGAATGTAAATAGCCATTTTAAGCATTAAAATCAAATTTGAACTTTTTCATGTTGCTGTATCTCTAAAAATACTATTATGAGATGGCAGCACAAATTGAATTTCCATTCCAGGAGGCAATTTTTCATCAAATGTCACCTTCGTGCACCCAACGAAAGTGTAAGCTACCTTTGCAGCTAAAACAAAGTCACACACATCGTTTTGAGGATCCTCGACGGGCAACCCCTTTATCCTCGCGAGGGGCCACTTACTTGGCGCAAAACTTGTTAGGGAACTTTTAAATGCTTTCCATAAGCGTTTCGAAACCCGGCCTATCCCCAGCCACGTGGGAGCACTGAGTGAGCGTGCAAGTGGCACATCTAAAACAATAAATTTTTCCACATCCTCCGCGCACCGGAGGAAGGTACACTGTGCCGTTGTTGCGCTTCGCCGAATACTTTATTTCCTAAAGCACGCGAGCTTTTTTGATGTGCCGAAGGTATTTCGAAATTTTGAGAAATTTTAAATTGGATTACGAGTTTGAAGGAAAGTTGAATATAACAAATATGTTTAGGGGTAAGCGTGATTGCCTCTCACCCAGTCGGCCTGGGTTCGATCCCAGACGGTCCCGGTGGCATTTTTCGAGACGAGATTTGTTTGATCACGCCTTCCGTCGGAAGGGAAGTAAATGTTGGCCCCGGACTAACCTAAAGGTTAGGTCGTTAGCTCAGTCCAGGTGTAGGAGTCGTCTCCCTGGGACCTGTCTCGGTGGAGTCGCTGGTAGGCTGTTGGACTAACAATCCAAAGGTCGTCAGTTCGAATCCCGGGGTGGATGGAAGCTAAGGTGTAAAAAGAGATTTGCAATTGCCTCAACAATCAAGCCTTCGAACACCTAGTTTCGAGTAGAAATCTCGCAATCGAGAACGCCAAGACAATGCTGTAGAGCGAATAATTTCCACCTTAAAATTTTGAAAACCTTGTTATCCTTTCGAAACGAAACTATTGGCACTACGCCCCCGGGCATGGCCTTCCTCTAACGTGGGATTTCTGCTCCAGCGCCTCTGACGAGACAGGAGAAACCGGGACCGACGTTTTTACTTCACCATCCGATAGAAGCTCAGTGGATAAGGCGGGAATCGAACCCGCGTCTCATAGCATCATCGGGATCGGCAGCCGAAGCCGCTACCCCTGCGCCACGAGACCCACACCTTTATCCTTTCAGAAACCTTATAAATTGACACCCAGTAAAGCACTATCATCTTCATCAAATCCATCAACTTTATCCGGTAACCACCGTCACCAGTGTTGCCAGTGTGTATACCCCTAGAAGTGTACACCAAACGGGAGCAAGTTCGTTCGTTCGTGTGCTTCCCCAGATGCTCTTGAAAGTGAAGACAGCGGGCCCGACCCGGCCTGGTCTGGCGTGCAGGCTGTGACTAGCTTCTCGCAAAGGCGGCCACACCAACCTGATGAATGTGGCAATTATGCATAATTTAGTACTCTCCGCTCATTATCGTAGCCGGGATACCGTAGCAAGTAGGTCAACAGGATGGGTGGCCGTTTTCGGAAGGGACACGAAGTACACTCACCAGCTGGTAGAACTAGTAAAGAGGGAGCGGCCAAAGCGGAAAAAGAAAAATCAAAAGGGCAGGAACGGACGGCGGAAGTCATGCTAGAAAGGAGATACTACATCATGGTAACGGGAACGTAGGAAAAGAGGAAGTCACCACTATGTGAGCTAAAAAGGTGTTAGATGCAGAAGCGTAGTAAGTTAGGTTGGGATTTTTTGCAATTCTTTGGTTTCCTAAATCAACTTTTCGTAATATTTTTAGATTTGGGTGAAACTTTGTGCTTTGTCAAAAAAGGCGTTTTGCATCTTCAAATTTTCCATACATTTTTTTTGCGGGCTGGTCATACAAAATGTGTATACAATAGGGTGACAAGAAGACATGAAAGAGTTACTGGTTCTTCAGATTATTCTTCAGATTCTTTAGGTACAAATAAGTAACTGTGCAAATTTTGAGACAAATCGGTTAAGGTATAAGGTTGCTTTTTATCGTTAAAGTTTGTATGGGATAACCGCAAAAATGTATGGGGAAAAGCAAAAATCTCAAAATTCCACCAAAAAGGTGGCGTTAAATGTGTCGGATCATTGTCAAGTGCGAAATTCTTAAGGGATTACATGTAGAAAATCTAAAAAAAATCATATTACAGAAAATTTAATAAATCCTCTTAAAAGATGATTTCCAATCACTCCTGAATGTTTCATTAAGTTATTTCATGATTAAAGTGAGTAAGAGATGATTTAACCTTAAAATTTTGCCATGCGCAAAGCGAACTATCAAACTTTTTGAGCTTTTTTCTTGAAACACCAAGTTGAATTATGGGTGCCACGGTATCTCGAGATTGGATAAATCAAACTGGCTGAAATATGGGTTAAAGACTCTCAAGACATACTCCGTGTGCATTACGAAGTCCTATTTTAAAATTTTGCTTTTCACAAAAAAATATAAAAATCATAAACTGATGGTTTACAGTCCAGACTCGATTATCTAAAGCCTCGATTATCCGATGGATTGTATAAAAATTGAGATAATCGAATCATGAGAAAAAATAGTATTTTTTTATTTTCCTACTTGAATTGTTGATTATATATTAAATTACAAAATTTCAATATTTCATAGCCACCACTTTGGCCATCTAAAATTTAAAAATTCTTAATCATTTTAGCGTAGTTTGCGGCGTCTTACTTTAGCTCGTGTGTGTGTGTGTGCAACCAATCAAACGAGACCACGCGGCCGCTTCTTACAAATTGAGTTGTTTCCATGTATTTTTAAATCTACATCCTACACATGCAAATAACTAGCAAAGGCATTTGGATGGTGTTAGCACTGCCGAGCTTCGGTGACCCATTTCTACGCAGGCTAGCCATGCGCGAGGTACCTCAGCTTGAATCGCCAAGCCCCGCTCTGAAGAACGTTTGCATCAATCGGATTCAAACGTTATTTAGAACTTCCGAACCCTTGCCAAGTGGACAAAGGCCCAGCGCGTATATAGTTGATAGTAACAGTATTCCTAATTCCAGTCATAGCTCACCAAGCAGCCGTGATGGCGTAGTGGTTTGCATTTTTGCCTACCAATACAAAGGACGAGGGATCGAACCCCACCCGAGCGACTTTGATTTTTTCGTTCATATTAAAGAATTTAAAGTATTTCTTCTAAGTCTTAAACTTTCCCGTTGGGAGCAGATGGGCATCGAACCCAGGATCATTCGCAAAGCAAACACCGTAACCAGTTAGCTACGGCTGCTCCTTGTAAACACCTTACCGGTTTTGTCTTGAATGATGTGTATGTATGTCAGAATAAATGAAAGAATTGTGGTCTTATAAAAAGAACGAGCTCACCAGTCAACAAATTCTTCAAAACCAGCTTATCTTCAATCGTCTTCGTCAAACGGGGGCTGGTACCCGCTTGGGCTGCTTCCGCTTGTCACCGCTCCACTAGTAATCCGCTCCGTCGTCCTTCTTTTGTAGGATTTTCCATGCTTCTGTCGCTGAGGCAACTGAACCTCCTTGCTGCGACTGCGTTCCACATTAACCGGTGCCAGTGAACTAATCCATTGACCTCGGCTCCGATTCCCTTTCGTTCGCGGGATGTTTACCTTGACAGGGACCGGTGATCGAGGACCGATAATTTTGCACTTCCCGGTCGAACCCACCATCCTGGTTTTTGGGGAATGCTCGACAGCTACCGCGTTCCATGCCAGTTCCGCAACCAACCCGGAACGAGCCACGTCCTCGATTCAACTGCCCTTCTCCAGCACCATCACCACCGCGTTCCATCAAGATTTTTAAAATTTCCGCCGAAAACTATTCGTTTGAAACACGTAACTTTCACAACTTTTCATCAAAAATTATTGAAGCCCGAGAAAAGCTGTGACAGCGAAAAGTTTTCGCGTCCGCACACCCCGATTGCTACGATCGAATCCTGGCGTCTTACTTTAGCTCGTCAATCAAAAATCAGATAAGAAAAATTTCTAAAGATTTTTTTGAAGGCCATAAGGCTGGTACAAATTTTATTTTTATAGTTTTTGTCCAATTTCAATTTTTGCTCTTTGGGTCTTTTTAAAAACGCCTTGAGTCGGGGTTATTCGGAAACAACCAAAATCCGAAAAATGAAAAAAAAAATATAGGACCTATAAAAAAAACTTTAGATTTATTTTTTGTTATTCAAATATCCGCAAATTTGATGATCCAATGTGAAGTTTTTCCAAAGTCTTTGGGTAATCGAGTTTGGACTGTAGTTTCACAAAGGTACATTTTTACGAAAATACTAATCTTTGATGATTTATGTTGCCATGAATACAGCTCCAACGAGCAGACTAGGCCAAGCGTTTCACGAAGTATTTGAATCACTGTGGGAAGCAATCGGACTAATCACTGGGTGCTTGCGAATCGTGGTAGCTCGGGATCGATTTTATCAGCACCAAGTCAGTGATTTCTGGCCAATGAAAAGATAATCAGGACCAAGTCAAACTTGATGCTGATTTAGTAAGGACTCTTTTTTGTAAAAACATAAAAGTTTAAAATAGTGAGGTTAAGATTAGTTTTGCAAAAGATGATTTGATTTTTTTCTTGCAAACAGCTTATAACGTTCTCCCAGACGGCACTGGTTGGGTAATGTAGTAAAAAACGGGTTGTATGTCATGCAATCCACATACCACCAAGCCTTGGCCTGAAAGTATGCATGGTAAAGGGTGAAAGCAGGTTATAGTTTGGATATAAAAACGATGCCAAAAAATTAAAGTTTCGAAGACTTATACTCATGTAATCCTGGAATTAACAGACTGGCCTTTGTTTTATTCAACCACATCTCAAACGTATAATAATTTTGCTAGGTTTCTTTAAAGTTAAAACAGCTAATTAATTTAATGTACAATAGGGAATTCTTAAGTATCTCTAATGCTAATTGAAATTGTTCAAGAACCTCCTAAGACACCCGCTTTATGCTCGCTTCCCGGAACCCGGAACTAGCTCGTAAAAGGCCATTCTTCCCCATTCGCCGGTGCCGGTGGTGAACCTCCAAATGCGATAATCGTAAAATTGTTTCCGTAATTTTGCCCGCCACCTCCTCCATCGTGGACCTCCATTCAGCTTTTGTGTGTGACCCAATTTAGAAGCGCACTTTACTCCTTTCGGTCCTGCCACTTTCTGCCACGACTTTGGGAGCATCGTCGTCGTCGTCATCACCGCGCCACGTCGCGTCGGTAACGGTAAAGAAAATAACAACCCCATTATGGTGGGGCTAGCAAAGATGGGGCATTCAGGGCACCGGTGTCCCCGGTCAGAGGTGCTGAACTCTCTACGACATATCCTTTCCCTTGTCAAATTTGAAAATCCTTGTATGCAATTTTTGATTTCTTGGCAAAGCGACGAACTGCCCTTATTCTCCATACAAACTTTAAAGTTTTATAACTTTAAAAAACTTGTAGATATAAGGATCATCAACATCCGAATCAGAACTTCATAATAACTGCGTTTTTTTCGAATTTCCGCTTAATTCAGCGTACTGATCTACCATGCACTGGTTTAATATCGCAATCACCTGTCCGTTTCGAGTATTGATTGCTAATAGAATTAAGCATAACTTTTTTGTTTGTTGAGCTCCCCTGCCCTAGACGTTACCCTACCAGTCAGTGTTGCCAGTGTGTTGGCATAGATACACACTGCAGCATACGCCCCAGCCAAGGTAGAACTCTTCTGCATCCACTTGTTCATATACCTACTTTGTGCAAGACTTTGTGAGTTTGGCCCGGGAAAGTCTGAGAAGTAAAACTTTATTTTATAGTGCGGGGAAAGCTTTTAGCACCCGCTTTTATGTGACCGTAAGCCCCAGTCGCGGTTGCCAGTTTTAGTACCCTTTTGCCCTCTCTAGTCAGTTACCATATGGGAAAGTTGTGTGTGCGGCATCACACATAAATCGTAGTTGGAGCAAACAAAAAAAAATTGTGACTAACCGTGATTGCGAACGGAACACACCTTCACGTGGCCCAAGGAGATGATAGCGCAATGCTGGCGGTTCTAAACGACTGGCGGAATCGCTGGCTGTGAAATCTGCCACGGAACAGTGTGAAATCTATTCCAGGAAAGCTTCACAAAACCGCAACTTTGAAGAAAGTGAGCCAGATTTGAGGATGATCCCAGGACTTAGTGAAAACCGCTGTTTCCGACATCTCATATTAGAGATTTCCCAAGCTGACACTTTGTTTTATGGCAAGTGTGGGGTTTAGTTGGAAGTTGATGTGACGTGGTTTGATGTAATAATTGTATTCGCCTCTTTCCATGTTTTAGCAAAAAATATTTTCAGACATAGGTTCTTAGGTTCAGACACCGTTAACTGGTCCAACCTTTTGCCTTTCTTACAAAAGAAAGGTTTAAGGTTTGCTTTTTGAAAAACGCTTTTCTCAGAAATCTTTAAAAACCCGTGCAAGGCGAGAAATCGTCCCAAAAAAAATCCTATTACTAAATAGAAGGTTTAGATGCGCTCTTTCGATTGAATTTTGTCCCGAAACCCGGAACTTAAAGTCTGATTTCCGAGAGCTCTTTTTCTGAAATACTTGAGCGATGTCTGTATCCGCTCTTAAAAATTTGTGTCTTCCATCATTGGACCCACGTAAAACCCACAATTTTTATATTTTAGGTTTGTAGCCGTGGGGTCGGAGACGAACATTTTATTTTTCGATTCACAATTTTCGACCAGTAAATGTGGTCAAAGTCATTTTTAGAGGTATTTTTTGGACTATTTTACAGATAACACTATCAAATTAAAAGAATTCAGTTTCAAACAAAAAGCCATTTGAAAACATGCGCTATAAACTGCTTGGGCCCAAAATTTTAAGCTTTTCCAAAATTTATTTCCAGAGATATAGCCATATTAGTGTTTTACGTCATATTTTTACCCTATTTTTTCCTATTAAATTTTTGGTTTTATACAGAATCATATACTGAACATCAAATTCGAAGTCCCGGCTCGTTCTCGCTCGAAAGATCGACAAGTCGTCAAGTCGAAGCATAAACGCCAGCACATTTACGCTTGCGCGTTTTACGCTGCGCGTGAAAGTGTTATTTCTGGCTTCTCATAATAGATCGACAAAGTGCAATAGCGATTTATATTTTTTTAAGTTAATCATAGACTAGCATTAAAGACTGAATACCCTTTATTTTTTTCTAATAATGTCAATCCAATATGTTTTTCTTAATTAAATTTAAATATCTTGCGACCCAGAATGTACCCCTGAAATTTAAAAAAAAATGGCATTCGAGGTTTAACCTAAAAACATTTGAAGCTTTAGGCCAAATTCTCATTGGGTGGTATCATTATGTTTCTGAAAAATTGATTGCACCAATATATTTGTCGGAGTTTCATCATTTTGTAAGAAAGGCTCTATTTCACCTCTGGTGATATTAAATCGGGTTTTTCGTAATTTTTTTTTTTTACAAGAAGGACGCCCTTTTTATATTTGTTTCAGGACTTGTTGGTCGGGAGAATTACATAACATTAATGAACCAAAAAAAACCATGCAATTTCAAGCACTCAATTTAAATGCACAAAGTTGGAAGTCGAACAAATCATCTTTCAGTTCCTTCCTCCTCGCTACGGTCGCATGAATCTTTAAACGCCACCCTTCGTACCAGCGTCACTCCCGCTTAATCAATATTCTATTACGTAAACCTTAGCCGCAACCAACCATGATCCCTTCCACTCCCAGAAGTCATCCGAATGCAACGTCTCAATTTCAGATTCGCCTCGTTTATAATAATACTTCAACCCGATTTGCCTCCAACTGGTTACAACTTTATGAAATTGCGGTCCGCCAAGAGTTACGTGCCGCGTCTCAACTCGAAGGATGATGGCGGATCCCATCCCAGCACTTTGCTGCCAGAGAGACTCCTATAGGGCTTGCCGCGGCAACAAAACAGTAATTAATTTCATCGCTTCCACTTCACTCGTCCTCCATAATTGCACACTTAATTAACTTTTCACAATAATTTTAAATTCTCTCGCACGTCGTCTGCTCAGTCGACGGATGTACACTCCGTCGGATCTTCACTTTCCGGCACTTCAGGAAAACCATAAATCCTCTTTTTATTGTGATTTTCAAAAAAATCTTGTGTCCGCATCGTCCGCTCTTCAAAGTCGGGGACAGATCTTACCAACGAGACGGACTTAGTCACTCGCAATTCAGAGTTGTACCAAAGAGTAAAGCGTTGAAATGGAATCTTGCTACGGTTCGGTTCCCGGCCAGACAGTTTTTGCTGGAATTTCAGATTGCCCTGAGACACACACAACATAACGGAAGCATAAACTAGCTGCAGTGGACTTTACTGGCTGGCCCCTTTAGCCTGGTTCGCTTCCCGCAAGTTCTTCATATAATATAGTTTGTTCTACGTTATATTCATCGCTTCCAAAGACGATACCATCATCACCGCTTGACCTGATGGCCCCTGTCCAAACACCAGGAGGAGGTAGCCGGAGCAGAGAGCATCTTCCTCAGTTTCTTTCCAAAGAGACCGACACGAACGAGGAAGTTGTGACGACGCCTGACGGCGGCAACCCAGCAGAGGCTTTAATAAATATTTTCATTTAAAACTCATAAATTTTCCATCACTTTCCACCTCATAAAAATGGGTGTCGACTATATTCGAAGCGCACATGGGCTATTGCAGCTGCAGCATCAATCCGACGGACGGTGTGATGATGCTGTGCTGAGCTATGCTGTACTCTTTGCCCTCCTGAATGGCGCACGGATTCGAACGGAGCCCTTGCCGTCCCATTGGTTTGGGTATGGCTTGCATTTATTGTGCAATCGTGCAGTAATCCCGTGCCCGGGTGTACTCCGGGATGTTAACGCAACGGTGTACTTTTTGCCTTCGTATTCGGTTATATGCCATGCCATACATATTACACACACGTTATCTTTATTCGTTGCCTGGTTGACCCAGATATGTGGACGGAGTTGTAAGGTTTACACAGTTAGGGTCAGATTTCGAATCAATGTATGTATATTGTGGAGACATTTTATGAACATGTTTCAGATTAAAAGTCAAACCAACACTCAAGACTAAAAATAGATCACGCATCTGGAAACACCACACAAACAATGAAATTCCGATGCAGAGATGCAAGTTGCCTCTTATAGGGTAGGGTAGTCATCAATGAGACACTTTTGGTTTTTAAACTTTAGCGATTTTTGTATTTTTTCATTACCATGTTTTAAAGAGCTTTTGATGCATTTTCTTTCTTTTAATTTGTTCTAACATTGACCAAAATATGAGATCGATCTGACGTCTACAGCCAGAGTTATTCAACTGTCTCATTGTAGACGCACTTGGCAGGAACAATGAGACAGCTGGGGAACAATGAGACACTCTACAAAAATCAATACTTTTCTAGAAAAACATCATGTTTTTTATAATGTTTCATTGCAAGTGTCAATTAACAAAAGTTATATTAAAAAGTATTTAAATTTTGTAAAATCCATATATTTTACCAAATAACTTTATATTTTTAGATAAATGAAGTTCAAACTCAATAAATATGCCAAAAATCACTTCCAATTCATGTTTTGAAAGAATTCCATCGATTTTGAAAAGTTTAATGAAGAAAAATCAAAGTGTCTCATTGTTACCCATGTGCCGAAAAGAGTGGGGAACAGTGAGACAGCCCTGGATTCTGGGTATATTCTAAATTTTGGTCAAACCTTATAAAAGGACATTGTAGCCCAACTCATGCCATGTGAAATGACGAAAGAAATTTGGAGAAATATTAGTTTTTGTGTTAATGGCAGCCTATGAGCGAAAATGTAATTTTTAGTAATAATTTACTTTTACACCCCAGAATCAAACATGTATGAATAACTTTGCAAGGAAGCTTCCATAACCAAAGCCACTATAACCTTATACCTTTCCCCCAAATATGAGCCTGATTGGTTGAAACTACGTCTTGTGAGAGCCATTTTATCATTGTTCCCCGTGTCTCATTGATGACTACTCTACCCTACTCACATAGAACATCATGATGCATATTTGAAAGCTTTATACTTCAATTATCAGAGTACAATCAATTCTAAGAGATTATAATTCATTATCCAATAATTAATGTATATGTATCCATTTTTTTATAAATCTTAAAAATTTCTCTCATTTCCATTTAAATATTGGCCCCAAAAATCAGTGGTACTTCATTTGAAAATAAAATACAATTTTTAATGGAAATATTGTTGCAATCAACAAAAATAAATAACTATTAAAAAATATCTATTTTTGGCAAGTAAAAAAATAGAATGTTTGTTTAATTTCGATTACAATACCGCACACGTTTTTTCGCAAAAAAGGTCAGCAAGACTTTTTTTTAAACCAAGACTTTTTAAACGAGATAATTTTTCGACGTTACTTTACTAAGGCTTAGAAAAAAAAAACTATAATTTGCTAACCAATTTTATGGTCGAGTCAAAATAAGAATATTAATTTATTACCTTAAACTATAAATTAACTAAATTTTGTGCAACTTTTTTTAAATTTAATTCTATAGCAAAAAATGTAGCACACCGAATTTTAATTTTTTTTAATTGTTTTTGATTTGTTCTAAAAGTAATAAAATTCTAAAAAGAAAACAAAAAATATTCAAGAAAAAAGAAACACTAAAATTTCAATTGAAAAAAACCGTTTTTGCATATAACAAAAAATGTTCAACCTTCACTTCTAAACACACAAAAATGAGAAGAAGAAAATGATGTTATGGAGTTGAAACGAAAAGTTGTTCGTTGTTTATTTAATTAAGGTGACTTCTCAACACAGCTAGTGGATTAAAGTGATTGATAATTGTTTTAAAAAGTAATGAGTTTCTTTTGTTTGCTTATTTTGCTATAAATATTTAACTCTTGATTGATCGAGTAACATGGTAAAAGCGTGTACTTCACAGATTATTGGTTTATTTCACGTACTGTAAACTGGGGTGACTTTGATAGCCCGGGGTGACTTTGATAGGTTTTTCAAATGCCCGTAAAATTAATATCTAAACATTTTTGAGAATTTTGAGTATGTAAGCATTAAGGGATAGCTTATTATCGAACATATATGCAAAAATGTGACTGTTACATTGGATGTATCAAAATTAGTGGCCAAATCAAATTTCTATCAATGTCACCCCGGGCTATCAAAGTCACCCCAGTTTACGGTATGACTTTTCCGATTATCAAAAGCATTTTAATAATCAATAATTAAAATTATTTCAATAAAATCAAATCAAACAAAACAGTAAAATTATTCGATGTACTGTAGTGTAGCTAAAAAGCGCATAAAAATCCTCTTAACGAATCAAAGGACAAGGATAGGCAAACCGTTTTAAGGCTTCAAATTGTTTTTCTTTGATTAAGATTTGTAAATTGTTTAAGGCTTATTTCAATAATTCCTTAGAACAACAAATTTGAGATTTATTTGTGGATGTGCTTCAATGAAAATAATCACTTTAATTGTTTTTATTGCTTTAATCGAGACAAATCACCAACTATACAACTCTTAGGGGTTCGGCCTGAAACGCAAAATAGAGATGCTCAACACCATGTACTCATCCACTCGAATACCATCTTCGGGGAAAACCTGCGCTGCTCGTTCGCACATGTCTGCAAAAGTCAGTCAAATTCAAGTTGCTCCACGTTCTCACACTGACTGTTTTCGGTTTGCTCACGTTCACTGTTGTGTCACTTCTGGGCACCACCACCCCCTCTTCCTGGGCAGGTGCATCAACAGTGCTGAAACTATCACAATAACCACATTCCAAAGTCTCAACAATTCAACAACAGCTGTATTGGAGGAGGGGAACTTCGGAACTTTGACGCCCGACTGAGCAAGACGCCCTCCGTCCCCGGGGAAGATGTCAGGTCAGGATTACACCACCCCCGCTGGGGAGAGGGGAGGCGACCAAAGGTATGTTGAACCGTAAAGCTCCTTCGTTTGGGTAAAAAAGTTCAGAGCAATACCAGACATGCCAGCCAGTGTGGGAAATGGCATCCAGTTCGTGTGATGCGGGTTGCATCTCTTCGGGCGGCAATGCAGCCCAGATATAGCGAAACAATCGTGATTACTATCTCCTATGGTCCGATATACAGCGTGCACAACAATCATCGATGGCATGAGAGCAAAAGTTTCCGTTCTCGTTCCCTCGAAGAAACTCGAAGCAAAACTCTGCCAGCACAATCGAATGCCAGACTGTGCAGAATGGGTTGATTGCTTAAGTTTTCTGGAAGAAGAAAAAAGTTCTTTCTGCATTTTAACTTTTTTTTTTACTCTCCATGTCCTTTAGACAAGACTAGACGGGGTAGCTATACACTAAATTTAGTTTTTTATGCCATCGCCCATTCACTTTTGCTTCCCAAGTTGCTATAGTTTTATGAATTAAAAACAGAAACTGCATTCTTGGAAACTGTTCCACAGACCGTGGCGTTCAGGCGTCACACTTGAAGTAATAAATTTAATATTCCTTCAAACTATACACTGAACTATTTTCAGCGCTGAAGCAGCTTACGAGAGTGCATTCTAGTAAACTTTGGTTAAAGGTTGGGGAGAAATAGTATTTTAAAGCTGGCTTTGAATTGCAAAGCGGTTTCAATCTTTTGAGTAATGTTTTCTACCAATCCAAACCGTAAATACCAAATTGACAGTAATTTTTATTCTTGAATAATATTTTTTTTTAAATCGAATGATAAAAGACTCAATAGGAATTGAGGAAGCAAGTTTCTCTTGAATGTTTCACAACATTTTCTCATCATTTTTTGTACTAAATAATTTGTATCAATCTGACTAACAAAACCGCACATTCATGTGTCCTGTTTCTCAGTTTCTCAGGAAAATATTTGATAAAAATTGAAGAAATCCTAGAAGTCATTACCTCAAAAAACGCACACAGGTATTAACGATGCGTCGAAACTGCTCTGTTCGAAGTTTCCCCCATGGGTGAATTCCAGACTATTCATTAGGGAGCAAACAATTCCGCGAATTGCCAAAACCTACGGAAAAGGACTAAGTTTGTTTTCGTAACAAAAGACTGCCACCAACATTTCACTCAAGCGTATCATTAATTCAAAGGGACCCGCGTGGGCAGGTGAACGCGTATCGAGTACATCAAACAACATTTCCAGCGGTGGAAGTCAATGTTGTGCAAAAGTTTGACGTGTGTGGGTTGCGATTGGTTACCTTGAATCAATTATTTTCTCCCAAGGGGGCATCTAATCCACTGCGCGCGTCTTTTTATTTGCTTTCAATGTTTTTTCACCTAATATTCCAGTTTTGGTTATTGAAAGCCAAAATCCTATCAGATTGCATTTGATGTTTGATGATGTTGATGTTTAATATATTAATTTGATGGTCGTCATTGATTATGGCCGTTCACGATTACAGACACGAAACAAAGTTACTTTTTCAAAACTTTTTTTCCGTTAAATCGCGATAACTCGTGATGGTTACAAGCAAACCCCTTATGTTTATATATCAATTGTCTGCTCTACAACTTGTAGAACATTATTACACTCTAAATAATTACCCTGCAAAGTCACAAAAACACGATATTTTAAAATGTAAAATTTTGTTCTAAATGGAAAAATGACCCCACTACAAACAACCCCTCTAGGTTATTGCAGATTCAAAAAGTACATTAAATTTTCCTTAAAATGACATGTACTAAAAATTGTTACAGTAAAGTAACGAAAAATGGCTGAATTGTTGAAACCATTTTTGTATTTTTTTTTTTCGATTAAATTTATGTTTTTCCGTGATTCTGAGCACTCCATCAAATCGGGCGTCCATTTTGACACCATCTCATCACAATTTAATGCTGCATATTATTGGAAAAAACACGTATTTTAAAAAAAAATGGAAGGGATCATACCGCCCCTCCGTCACAAGATATCGAAAAATTGAGCTCGAATTCGTGATCAGGAACAAAATTTACCCTAAAGAACAAAGTTTCACGCAAATCGGAAAGGGGTCGGTCAACTGCTGTGTGAGTTGGCGGAGAATTACCCAAAAGTATTGGAAAGAAGAACTTTTAAATTTTAGAAAATATCACGTTGGAAGTTTGACTTGTTTTATGCGTAAATAAGTATGCATAAATCGCTAAAAATAATTGTTTAACATTTTTTATTATATGTAGCAATTTCAATTTCCAGCTCCAAACCGTTAACACTCTACAGCCGAATTTTTATCGATTTTTTTTTATTTTGACCGTGTACAGGAGGTCATTTTGAGCAACCTTTATTCTACGATAAACTGTACTTCTCTTGTTTTATGTTTTTTTTTGTTTTTTTTTGTTTTTTTTTTTGTGTTTTAATTTGCATTTATCTTGTTTAGATGTTTTTTGTAGTATTTGGCCTATTCTACCACCTCTTAGCATTACAATTTGCCTTTCTAATTTTTTCATGTTTTTTCAATTTTTGCTTGTTGTTCACATTTTCTGCTATAGAATGGCACCATTATTATTAAAATTGTAAAAAAAAATGCATAGAGGCATAGTCTGGGACACTACAAAAATTGCTGCATGCTTATTTTTACTTGTTGTTGTTAATTCATTTATTTCTGGCAGCTTTTTTATTTTTACATAAAATATAGGAAATATTAATAATAAACAAAGCCAAAGTTGACCCCTAAAAAAATACTTTTTAAAAAACATTGGCAAAGTCACATAAAACAAGTCAAACTGCCAACCCTAATATTTTCAAAAATTTTTGGAGTTCTTCTTTCCAATGCTTTTTAAACATCAATAATTGGTAGAAAATTTTATTTTTGGCGATTTTTTAGATCGAAACAAGTTTGCAAACAAGTTTTCCGTATTCATGAGGTCATTTTGTGCAACTTTAGTTTTACGAAAAGCTTAACTTCTATTGTTTTATGTTTTGCTTGTTTCACTTTTAGTATTTTAATTTGCACGTAGGTACATACACCCAAAGAAAAAGACCAAGCGAATAGTCCTTCCGAAAAGAAACGAGAAAAAAAGTACTATTTGGCGAGATTTTTTTTTATCTTGTTTGAGGATTTTTTTTTGTCCCTGGTTTTTCGAACCAATATATACCTACATTGTACAATATGGCTTAACATGATCCTAACAGATGCTAAATCTTGAAAAAATATTAAAGGAAAATTCAGTTTTTACAAAAAAAAAGTTTGATAAGTAAGGGGCTAGTACAAGTTGAAAAAACAAAACGTCTAAAATTCAGGTTGGTCAACATCTATGCTTTCTGGGCAGTGCAGTAGCAACAAGTTTTTTTGTGAGTTGATTCCTATGAATCGTTTCCTCCTTCTACATACTATAATTGCATTCATTAGGATTTATCAGAAACAGCTGACAAGACAAGACCCATCATAACTCTGTATGGAAGAGATCTTTTTATTCAAGAGTTTCGTTAAGATCAACGTTATGAATATGATCAGACGATTAAAACCCAACATTATTTTTCAATATTTTTATTATATGTTTTGATAGAAGTTATATTTTGAATTCCTCACTCTTCTCACAACATTGGGGTAACAGACTATTTTGAAGGTTCAAATTAATCTGATTATTCTAGGTATCATTCAATAAATGTTATAACATAATTTCATCCCTTTGTTAAATTTCGCCAAGATGATTAAATTAAATTCAAGACTAATAAAGTTAAAATTGAAAAGCAATTTATATTCTTTATAGAACATTTCAACATTGGGCTTGAAGGTGTTATGAGGCGGGCGGGCTTCAACATGCGGGGCACGATTATCAACCGATCCAGCCAGTTCATCTGCTATGCCGACGACATGGACATTGTCGGCAGAACGTTCGAGGAGGTGGCCAGGCGGTACACCGAATTGAAGCGGGAAGCGGATAAGGTTGGATTGAAGGTGAATGTTGCGAAGACGAAGTATCTGCTGGCAGGAGGAACCGAGTCCCTTAGGACTCGCATAGGACCGAGCGTGACAATCGACGGCGACGAGTTCGAGGTTGTGGAGGAGTTTGTGTACCTCGGATCGTTGGTTACGTCGGACAACAACTGCAGCAGAGAAATTCGGAGGCGCATCATCACCGGTAGTCGTGCCTACTATGGACTCCACAAGACCTTACGGTCTGGTCACCTTTCCCGGCGTACAAAGTGTACCATGTACGAAACGCTGATAAGACCGGTTGTTCTCTACGGGCACGAGACGTGGACGATGCTCGAGGAGGACCTGCAAGCGCTTGAAGTTTTCGAACGGCGAGTGCTTAGGACGATCTTTGGCGGCGTGCGTGAGAACACTGTATGGAGGAGAAGGATGAACCACGAGCTGGCGCAACTCTACGGCAAGCCAAGTATTCGGAAGGTCGCCAAGGCTGGCCGAATCCGGTGGGCCGGACACGTCGCAAGAATGCCGGACGCGCTGAATGCGCGCCAACCGAACCAGACAATCAATCCGATGAAGTTGGTGTTTAATTCGGAGCCGGCTGGAACGCGGCGGAGGGGGGCGCAACGTGCAAGGTGGTTGAACCAAGTGGAGGAAGATCTGGAAAGTGTGGGAGTTCCGCAGCGGAATTGGAGAGTAGCAGCCCAGGACCGAGTCCAGTGGCAGCGCATCTGGAGACAGCTCATGACCCGGAGGTTGTACGAGCAGTAAAAGTAAAGTAAAGTAAGAACATTTCAAGTGCTTTAAAAATCGTTTGAAAATTATAGCCTAAAGAAGCTTACCTTATTCCGATCAGGAACAACAGCTTAATGTTTAATTCGCCGAACTTATAATTGCAAATAACCAACAATTCCGTTCACAACCCAGCAAACATCTCACCTAGTATGGTAACCTTGTTTTATAAATCCTACTTATCACTGCCACGCAACCCTATCAATCGACGCCGGAACCCTTCGCAATCACACTTTCTTCCGTGCTCCACTTTGTTATCTGGGCGCAAAATTCGATTTGAATTTGCTTGCTTTTTGCTTCTTTCTTCGCTTGCACAGATAACGTTCACTACTTTCCCTCTACTCGGCTTCAAACCTACGTGCGCCGTTACTGGCGTCACATAAACTGCACACGACTACTGCTGGCTGGTGACACAGCGCTGAGCGGGAGATTTCGTAATCCGGTGTTCACACCACTGACTGACTGACTGACTGTATCGTCACGCTACCATACGGTTCACTTCCACGACACGTCGGACATCATCCCGTGCGTAGTCGGACACTTCTTGGGAGCAAAACTGCCGGGCAAAGTGACGGTAGACAAAGCACGGACTGGCACTAATTTTCACTTTGGTCTCCTCCCAGCAGCTCTGGGAAGTTGAAAAATGATGCTCTCTTGGTGAAGACGACACCCTTGGACAGCGCAATATTCTTCCAATTTTTGCACCATCACATTTTCTTAATCATTCCTAAGCCGGAATGCAAATATTCACGAGACGCTTCTTCACTTCTACTGGCGAGAGCATCGTCACGTAGCACCAGAAGCAGCAGCTGCCCAACCGCTCGTCCAACTTCTCAGCTAGCCGCACGAACGTGTCTCTCCACCAAACTTCAACGCCTCGTGTCCGCACCGTATGGTCCAGTAATGTTTCTAATATCTGCGAAAGAAGCACTTGCCGAGACCGATTCTTCCGACTTTCCAACCTTCTTCAACCTGTCGGCAATCACGCGTTGACCACCAATCTCCACAAGATCTGCTCCAAGTCCACAAGTCCACCACCCCAGGTTGGAGCATCAGTCACGGTCCGAGCACGGCACGGTAATGAGACTTTACGCCCTGAACTTGGGTTTATGAACCGGCTTCGCGAACGGCAGCATCGAAACTGCGACGGAACAGGACCAGTCTACAGGAGGTAAACAACAATGCTCGGGAAACTCGTGGGAAAGCGTGTGTTGAGCTTGTGGGTGGACCACTCGCGTTCATGCGAGAGAGAACCCCCCGATCGGAAGACACGAGTTCAACGCCACGCGGTGCTGTGAGTGACCGAATGTTTACGTGAAATGAGTGGCGACGATTCCCGACGCCGCTACGCGCGGCTTGTAGACGACGGATGGGCGGGGAGACCGGATGGAACGGCCGGCGCGACGCGTCTTACTATCATCGTAAATATTGGTGCCCGTGTGCGGTGGGATAGCAAATGGGGAGGAATTTTGGGAAGAAATATTGAGTGAGATGCCATGCGTCTCCATAGAATTGAAATTTATTTATGAGGAGTTTTGCGATAAGTGAAAAATTCTCTACATTTTTATAATTTGATTTATTCTTTTATTTTTATTTTATTTTAAGGAACATCCCTTGAGACAAAAAAGACTATTTCTAACAATTGTAAACTTATCTACAATTTCTCAAATCGATTTTTCTTTGTATTTTTTTGATTTTGATGAAACTTTTTCCATGCATTCCCTATGTAAAAATAAGCAATTTAAAATCATTCGTTTTTCCATACAAGTCTCCATACAATTTTGAGGGCTGGTCAAGCAAAATTTCATACGTATTTAACCCTCTACAACCGAACCCCGCCTCTAGACGTGCTTCGATCTGAAAAATCGACTAAAATCAATTTTTCAACCAATTTTTGATCCTTAAAAAGCATTGGAAAGAAGAACTCTTAAAATTTTAGAAATTTTTGATTGTAAGTTTGACTTGTTTTATGTGACTTTGCCAATGTTTTAAAAAATGTAATTTTTTAGGGGTCAACTTTGGCTGTGTTTTTTTTTTCTAACATTTCCTATATTTTTAGGGTTAAATTCTGTATCTTCAGAAGAAATTTTCTGATCGATTTGGTGCCTTCGACAAATTTGTAATTATGATTATGACTTTTCGGAAAAATAGGTACACGAAAAAATCGATTTTTTACTAAACTTTTTTTTCACTAACAGTTAAACTCCTTCAATATTTTTTTTATTTTCGAAGTTTTTTATATGTATTCGGGGTTTGAAAAAGGACTTCTTCTGAGCCATATTGCGTGGCAAGATGGTGTAAAATCTGGTTTAGGAAATCCTAATATTTGAAAACAAAAAATGGAAAATATCTTAACAAAAGCACCCTGAAAATATATCTTATTTCATAGTTTAGACCAAATTATAATAATTTTTTTTTAGATCATAATTTCACTAAAATTTCATTCATTAACTTTGAAAATCGGACGTATAGTTTCTGAGTTATCGTCACATGAAAATTACAAGCTTATTAGGTGACACTTAGAAAAAACTCATTTTCATCGATTCGAATTCTTTGTGAGATTTTATCTCAGAAACTAATCGCCCGATTTTCAAATTCTCAGAGAGACATTTGTAGGAAATTTTAATAATTTGTTCTTTCAAAATGGGAATGCATGGACAAAGTCTCAACCAAATCCTAAAGAAAAATTCAAAAGTTCTCTCAAATGCAACAAGCAGAATTGGGTAACAACAAGTTTTACGACAATGCGAGCAATTTTAAGATTTTTTATGTCTTCAAATCAAAAATGACTTCAAACTTTTAACTTGTAAAAAGAATTTTGTGCAAATGTTGTAAACAAAGCGAATTGTATATCTTCACACAAAGGAAAAATATATCTCAAAATCTGCAACAGTGGATTTGCTGCAGAAAATGTCACATTTTATAACATTTTTTGCAGCAAGCCCCTAGATCATTTTTGCCCGCGTGTAAATATTTCAGCGATCTGCAGTTCTCACCAACACATATAATGCTGGCCCGTCCCCGAGCAACACTCCAAAAAGAAGCATATGTTGGTGCTCTTTCACTTACTTTCTGTTAAGGGTTTTTTTTGTGAAATACAATCAAAAAGCCGTCGGTAATATCGATAATTGTCGGTAACGGGCAAAAATGTCATACCCCTATATCGCAAAAAATGCATGAGGGCAGATTTCATGCAGATTCTGATGTACTTCCATGCCGCCATGCATCACAATCATGCGACTGCCAGTTGGGTGTTTGAACGCAATATCTCGACAATGAAGAAAGTCGTCAACTTTAAGTAAATTATTTGAAAATTTACGTATCCAAACAAAATATTTGCTAGAGGTTCCTGCATGGCCAGAACGATAAATTTAATAAGTTTATTTATGTATATTTAATTTTATTTTAATGCATAAAAACTTTAAGGATTTTTTTAAATCTCAGACCCCCTTCGTAAACAATTTCCATACAAAACAAATCTATTTTTATATGGAGAGTGGTCATTCCCGGAGTGTCCACGTGGTTTATGGATGGTTCCAAGATATTCTCCTCATTTGTTGCAAATCAAAAAATTCGAACAAAAACTGGCTGAAACTGGCTACTCTAGTTTATGTTACGAGACACAATTAGAGTTGAAAAGCTAATGTGCAATAAAAAAAAGTCGCGCAACTTTTTCGCTTGCTAAAGTTTTAGTTGCACGAGTTAATAATTATAAAAAGAGGAAACTATATTGTTCCATCCTCTTACCGGCTGCGCATCTAGCTGTGAGTAAAAAATTATAACAATTACATGAGAGTTTCATAATACCAATTCTTCGCATTCTACAATTTTCCTGTTTCCACCTTCCCTCAACAGTAAGTTTTGTTATGGAACCCACGTCGACGAGATATAATCACCCTTTTAATTTACGCTCTTCCTATAGCACACGCAGTTCGTCCATTTTCTATAGTTTCGTCCAGGTACCACTGACTGAGAATTGCTGCCGGGGACCGAGGGAGGAAGTACCTTTTTTTCTCCGGTGAATCATTGCTTCCATTTATGTGCCACCGACGGCGACGACGACGGTTGTGTTCCCTGCTGTTGTTTCTTATTACTTCCAGTTCGGAATACCCGTTTAATTCCACACCATCGCAGCTAACCAATATCCTCAAAGAGTTGACGGTCATTTGACCGAATGTCATTTCGAAGAAAGTTTTTTTTTTCGAACAATAAGTTTATTGAAATTTATTGTTGTCATAACTTACAACACAAACGAGCTAACGTCAGTAAATGATTTTGTCCATAGATCTAGGATTTTTCTCAAAATTTATTTTCCCTAAAAGAACACCCAGTTAGCAAAATCTAAACGTAGAAATATGTATCCTCCCTGCAAAGGCTTATGAATTGATTTCAGTTGAAAGGTTCTCCAAATCTCTGAATTGCAAATGTAACATCCTGGAGCAGAACTGTTAAATTCTAATAAAAACACAATTGCAATTGCAATTGAAACCTGAAAAAATGATTTTGTCATTCGATGAATCGACTTTCGGCGAAATGACCCAACCAGGTTGGGTTATAATCTTCGCTTAGCCCAACCGAACAACCTACCGATGTCTCCATGGGAATCGGTTCATGAAAAGGGTACCTCAATTCGTTCAGGAAGTAATGGATGCTATAAATTTCAACCCCAAGATCTTGCTTTCGCTACACCTTTTCTCGATGGCACGCAGGATAAAAGGAAAGCAACACACTGTTGAAAAGAACCCTTTTTTCCGTTGAATTAGTACCGATAGCAGAGAGTGCAAAGTGACCATATCCGTCTCAAGGGTCCGCTAGCTTACTTACCGCTGGGAGAATAATTTCTTCAATCAACAATTCTTCACCAAACAAGAACTAACTCAGATTGGCCTCTTGTCTTCAGGTTTCGAAAATAATGCCTTCAATGACCCTTGAGGCGGCCTCTTGAGAATAACATTTGCATATGGGTACGTACTGTTAAACTCCGTACAAGCCACAAATCGGATTTCCGAGTTGCTGTCTCATTTCTGGCACTGACGGCGTTGGCGGTGCTGTTGTTGGTTGCTCGTAAGTATACATTTCCGTTCGTAGCATTCTGAAGACAAAGTTTCCTCAAGTAGTGTCGGAAAGAAGACGTCCCAAGTCTCAGGGCAAATTAAACTGATACACTATGCTCATTGCAAGTGGGGCAGGGTTGTACGAAGGGGTTTAGTCATTCAATCAAATAATAATTCAAATAAAATTATTTTGAAACAGTTTATCTCAATGTTATGAAAGTAGGATTTTTACGTTTTCGCAATTCGGCATTGCTGTATTTTACAACAAATTTTGTATTACAATTTTAGAATAATTCATGAAAGTATATTACAGTCCAGACTCGACTATTCGAAGCCCTCGGAAAACTCCTCTTTGGAAATCAAATCACAAAATTGCAGTTTTTTTTATATATTAAGTTTATTTTAAAAAAATAATTGAAAATTGACAAAATTGTATTCTAAATCTTGATGCTTCAATTTTAGTATTCCATGTTATTTAAAAAATATTTTATAACAGTATAAGAATTTGACAAATGAAAATTGTTGTTTCTAATGAATGACATAATTCAAAGGAGGTTATGTTAAAAGTGCAACTAGCCCATAAAACAACCGCAGTTCGTCGTTTCTAAGAAGGATGTTAAATACCTACTGTAAATTAAGATATTCTCCAGCAGCTGTGTTCGGAGTCAATAAAAGTGGAGTCACTAAAAGAATGTTAATGTTAAGATTTTAAATTTTAAGTTAGAAATTATATAAAATTGCGAAAACATGTTTATTTTTCCATGTATATATTATACATGTATAATTTTTCAATACAAAACAATGTATATTACATTTACAAAGCAAAAAAACATTAATTTGATTAAAAATCGATTTCTTTTGAAATATAATTAAATTGATAGAAAAGCTCATTGCAAAAGTTTAAAAATAAACTTCAATGTTTTGGCATTATTTAAGATTTTTATGATATTTTTCAATGATGAAATTACATGATTTTACTTTTTGTTTTGTTTTAGGCCGTTGCAAATATTTTTCAAAGTAATTCAAGGTAAAATAATTGCATTTTTTAAAAGAGTCTTAAAATAATGCTTAAATGTGAGCAATGTGAAATTACGTGAGCAACCATGCGCCTCCACGCATGGTACGTTTAATGGGAAAACACTTTTTGAGAAACGCAATTTTCACCGATATAATATTTTGAATATATTCTTACATCAGGAAGGTAGCACTCAACTTTCTACGTATTTATCTCCCATAGATCATCTCGATTTATAATATTTTGCTACCGCCATACCATGAGCTATCGTTAAACATTATTTTGTAAACAAAACTTAAATCAGAGCCAAACATCTATTGATGATTATTTTATTTTATTTAATGTTGCAAATTCAAAACTCAAAATAAAACCCTTTCTCAACGAAACAGACCCTGGCATTCTCAGAAATGCTCAACGACAAGTCAAGTACAATTGTTTTGTAAACTTTACATTGTAAGAGCACTGTCGTACTCCACTCAGGAGATGTGCATGAGCAAAATTGAATTGCATCCGAGTTTTCCCTGTCGCCGTCACCGCCATCGTTTCGTTCCCATGCAGATCCATAACGTCATAGCCTCGAGTCGAAATTGTTCAGAATTGTTCCAGTTTGCTACTCGTTTGAATCGATAGGTTTGAAGTTGATGTCTTTATTCATTCAATAAAATCTGCACACTTCATCTCTTCAGCAAATATTTGCATACTAATTCAAAAAATATCATCTTCACCGTATCGAATAAATCACCTCGTAATAGCTTCCACAAAGTGTGGCATATAAAATTAAACAGTTTTCAAAAGTGATTATCTCGACGTTGCATAAATCTTCACCGTTCTTCGCTATGGCCAAGCCGGCGTCGCCCGGTCAAAGTTTACGCAATCTCCGTCCGTCACTCGATTCTCGGCGTGTCAGTCTTCCCGGTTGAGCAAAGTAAATTAAATCCCGGGTTTTTATCAACAACTTCCGCAGTTGATTCATGTTGCCTTGTTTGGCGTCTTCTCTTCCTTCCAGAAAGAGAGACAGAGAGAGACTCGGAAGGGAAAACACTTCAAATTGGCATCTTTGGCCGCCGGGGTGTTGCCGGTGGCTGTGTCAAGTTGAGGGACTTTTCTCACTTGAAAGTGCCAAGCCCTCCTGGCTTATCGTTAAGTCGTTCTTTTCCTGCTTCCTGCAGAAGTTTCGCTGCAAGGAACTTGACCGACCGACCGATGCAGGGCAAATCACCGGAAGCACCCTAGCGCTACCCTCAGAAGGACGAGGACTGAGGAATAGTCTGAAGGTCGGATGCCACATGATGAACGACGACGCATCAGACTTGAAAGGCCAGGGAAAACTCACAGACAGTCACTCTATCAAAGTTGAAAAGCGCCTCCGGGTATGCTTGCTACGAGCACTACCGACTGAAGTAGGGGGGGGGGGGGAGCTTTTCCGCTAGGGAAGCTTTTCCTGCGAGGGGAAAAACAGAGAGCTACACGATGCGGACGTGCCAAGGGGAAAGTCATCACCAACTCTGACTGGTGGTGGTGCGGTTTCTTTATTTGCATGGAAAGTGTTCCCCCGGGTGCAATTGAGGGTTGATAAAGCGGAGAAAGTGCACGAATGAAAACAAATGAATTATGCTAAATAAGTCAGACGAGTTGGATTTGTGCTTTCGACAAACAATGTAAAAACTGAAGATTTCAGGTAGGCATATTAGTGTACTGTTAGTATCTTCAGAATGAGTTTGTTTTTTAATGATAAAATTTAAACAAATTAATGAACTTTGCAGACTGATCTTTATAATCTTAATTTATCATTAAAATGTGGGCAAAATGACGTGATAAGATTTTTCACGGGTCCTCCACAGACCGTTATTATGAAAAAAATTTCCCTCAAACCAATGATTGGACATGGTTCCTGGGACCATTCTGCACCTCTGGGCCGAGTTTCAAAATATTTGCCGGCAGAAATTTCGAATACGGTCAGTTTTAGTGTTTCAGTATAAATTAAGGTGAAATCACATGTAAAATGAGTAGGAAAAGATCAAAGTTTCAATGTTTTAACTCCAAAACATTACTGGTCATGGTTTTAAATTGTACTAACATGTAGCAGAATGATATAAAAACGATTTACAGCACTGACTTAGCCGGATTAAGCCTAAGTTAAGTGACTTAAGTATATTATTTACAAGTTTATACCTTAATATTAAAAAAAAAACCCTTACATCAAGGAATTTTAGGTCAAGAAAAACTAGATTGCACAAAAATAACATAAAATGGGGTGACTTTGAGCCAAGGGGTCACATTGTACCAACAAACGCATAAAGATTGCCTTGATAAGCTTGAATTTTATGTTAATTTATTTATTTGTAGACGGATTAATTTGGTCTATTTATGTTTTAACAAAGCAATTTGATGATATTGATACGCAAATCTGCTTATTCTGTTTAAATAAAGCCTGTTGATTTGAAATTAAATTAATTAAAATAAATTTAAAATCTCTTGGAATCCTCTAAATTTGAAAATGATGCTCACATTTTTCCGTTCTGAAACAATTCCTACTGAAATCAAATAAAACAATCAAAATATTAGGGAAACAAATTTTGTGACATTGCAATTAGAATAAAATTGTTCTTTTTTGTTTTAAATCGTTAACAAATGTCAACCTTACGAATGAAATCCGGAGAGTACTCCAGCTATCATTTAGCTCATATATTATGTTGTCTTGTGTAATGATTATAATTAGCAAAAGTTTAGTGACACAACTTCCCACAGGATTAATATTTCAAACCAACCAATTATTTTCCAAAATTGAAGTTATCGTCATAAAAAAATAACATTTCATAATTGAATAAAGGTATGTTGATACACTCATAGTTAAAATTCAATAAAACATATTATTGATCATCCAGAACGTTCACTAATAATGTATTCATCAAAACAAATCCTACTTCTGCCCAATGTGAAAACACAATACAAGCTTGGCAAATCTTATGAAAACATGATAATAGTACAGTTGAATATCAAATCAAATCAAATTTTTCGCTCTACAACATTACCAGCCAAACTGGGGTGAGAGGCAACCACGTTTAACACTCTACCACCGAACCCGGTATAGTCAAGTATGTACAGGCAAAGTAAGTTTTCAATGTGACTTGTGTCCTAAAACTCTTGTCGGGGTCAAACGGTAAGGCTTATGAAACTAAAGCTTTATCTATTTCTTTAGTGTTTCGTACTTATTGAACTTTTTATGGCAGAGGACAACATAATCTAAGAACAATATTTGCAACGATTATACTTTGCAATTCAAGCATATCGAGCTTGTTTTTAAGCTATCTGGTTATTATAAAATCGTAAAATGTGGTACAATGTCACCCCTTGGCTCAAAGTCACCCCATTTCAAGTTATTTTTGTGCAATATAGTTTTCCTTGACTTAAAATAACTTGATGCAGGAGTTTTTTTTTATATTAAGGTATAAACATGTAAATTGTTCTCCAAAAAACTTCGCGATTTTCTAGTGGACTGTATTTTTCACATCAAATTTCGGCAGAGAAGAAAAAACGCGCGTCCTTTCTGTGCGAGCGACAAGTAAAAACTTAAGGTAGCTTTATTTCAAGATGATAATGTAGAGGTGGGAACAAAATAGAAAAAGATTTATACGCTAAATTGAAAACACTAATTTTACGATAAACATCCTCCCCACGTTGAAATGCACGTCCGCATTTCAATCCTCCTCGGTCGTCTCCTGGTCCAGCGGAAGCAAGCAAATCTCCGTCACGCCTCGCTTGCACTCGCCCTTCGCCGTTCGTAGTGTCACCACCCTGGTGACGTCGTCCTTTCCGGGATGCAGCGCGATGATTCGACCAAGTTGCCACTGCATCGGCGGAGCGTTCGGGTCGCTGATCAGCACCAAAGCGCCCGGCTGGATCTTGGTAGTTTTGAACCACTTTTGGCGGTTCTGCAGCTCCGGCAAATACTCTGCAATCCACCTCTTCCAGAACTGCTGCTGCATTGCCTGCACGTGTTGCCAGCGGGACAGCGTCGACTGCTTCAGGTGGAGGTAGGACGGCTCGGGAACCGCGCGCATCTCTCGCCCGATCAAAAAGTGTGCTGGAGTCACTGCGGTCAAATCGTTCGGGTCGTCCGAGCACGGCGTCAAGGGCCGCGAATTCAGCACGGCTTCAATTTGCACCAGCACGGTAGTCAGCTCTTCGAAGGTGAGTTTCTGGTTGCCTACTACTCGCTTAAGATGATGCTTGACCGATTTCACCCCAGCTTCCCAGATCCCACCGAAGTGCGGACTGCGCGGCGGGATGAAGCTCCAGGTGATTCCGTGGCTGCTGCAGAACTCCTCCACCCTTTCGATGTGCTGCTCCTCGGCGAACAACTTGGCCAGTCGCTCGAGTTCGGTCTCCGACCCAACGAAGTTGGTTGCGTTGTCGGAGTGCATCTTGTTCACCAGGCCTCGACGTCCAGTGAACCGCCGCAAGGCGGCGAGGAAGGCATCCGTCGTGAGACTTGAGACCAGTTCCAGGTGTATAGCTCGCGTGCTCATACACACGAAGAGGGACACGTACCCCTTCGTCATCATCGGCCTTCGTGCTGCGGTCAGCGACTTGATCAGGAACGGTCCTGCGAAATCGACACCGGTGTGGAAGAACGCAGGGGCCGGTTGTACTCGGTAGGACGGGAGGTCTCCCATCAGCTGGGCCGTTTTCATCGGGTTGACTCGGAAGCACGTCACGCATCCCCGAATCACCTTCCGGATAGTCGTCTTGACGTTCATCGGCCATAAGCGTTGGCGTATCAGCGCAAGCAGACCCTTCTGGCCCACGTGGAGGTTCTTCACGTGCTCGTAGCGGATGAACGATTCCGTGACAGGGTGCTTGGCAGGCATCAGGATCTGGTGCCGGCTGTCGTACGGCACGAAAGCTTGTTTGATTCGACCGCCAACTCTCAGAAGGCCGTCGTCAGGATCGAAGAACGGGTTCAGTCCTCGCAAACGGTGCGAGTGGTTCTCCTTCAACGCCAGCAGCTCGGTCTGGAACGCCTCTCGTTGCACCAAGCGCAAGATTAGCTTCTGCGCCGCCGCGCGCTCCTCGCTCGTCGGCAGGCCCTTTACCACAACCTTCCTTCTTGAGATGATGTAGTTCGCAAACCGCACCACAATGCTCATGCTGCGCAGCAGTCGACGGAAATCTCAAGCTTGTCGAAGATCCGCAATCGCTGAATCGGCGCCGCCAGCGCCAGACACTTCGTGGATCGCAATCCCGGGAGGTCCGCGCCGTCGAGAAGGGGGGGTTGCACAACCTCGATTGTGCGATTGTTCATCGACACCGGCCCGTCCTTCCAAATGACCCGCTGGATCAAGTTCTGGGGCATCACGCCTCTCGAAATCAGGTCGGCAGGATTGTCATCCGTCGGAATGTATCCCCACCGGTACTTGCTGGTCAGCTGCTGGATTTTCCTCACTCTGTTGGCCATGAACAATTCCAGGTCTTCGGGCTTCTTCGCGATCCAGCTCAGCACTACTTGTGAATCGCACCAAAAATTCACCGAATCAAAGCAAACATCGACGACGTTTACCAGCTTGTCAACCAGTTCAGCGAGAAGCAGCGCACCCTCTAGTTCACCCTTTGGAGTGCTGATTTCTTTCGGGACGTTCTTGACCTTCTTCGGGAGGAGCTTGGACTTGCTGCAAATCAACCGCATCGTGATCTTGCCGTCCGGGTAGATGTTGCGGGCGTACACGCTTGCGCCATACGCATCGTCCGACGCGTCGGAATACCCGTGGAGTTCCACGCGTTCTGCCCCTTCGTCGTAGACCCACCGGGAGACCCGGAAGTCGTTCAGTGCAGGCAGCTGCTCCCGGAATCGACGCCACTCGTTGGCCACACTTTCCGGGACCGGGTCCAGCCAGCCGATGTTCTTCAACGTGCCGACCTTCCGCAAGATCAGCTTCGCAGTTGTCACCACCGGACCAGCCAGGCCAAGTGGATCAAAGAATTTGGCAATTTCGCTGAGCACCTTCTGCCGCGTCAGCGGCTTCGTCTCCTCCTCGGGGGGCAGCACGGTGAAGGTGAACCAGTCCTGCGACGCGTTCCACGCCACACCCAGCGTCTTCACGACCGACTTGGCAGCCGCGTCCTTCAGGTCGAATGTTGTTCCCCAGAGGCTCTCCGGGACTTCTTCGAGAATCGCTGGATCATTTGCGCACCATTTGTGCGCATCAAAGCCGCCGGTGTTCAGCAGCTTACGCAAGTCTCGACTCAGCAATCGGGCTTCTTCTACACACTGCGCTCCGCAGAGTCCGTCGTCCACGTAGAACGATTTCTTCAGTGCCGCCGAGGCCAACGGGAACTCCTTCTCGCCATCCTCCGCAATCTGGTTCAACGCCATCGTCGCGTGGAACGGAGATGACGCCAGGCCGTAAGTCACCGTCTTGAGCTCGAACACCTTCAACAGCTGCGATCGGTCGTCACGCCAAAGTATGCGCTGGTACGGCGTGTCTTCGGGGTGCAGCTCAATCTGGCGGAACATCTTCGGGATGTCCGTGGTGAAGACGTACCGGTAGCAGCGGAAGTTCAGCAGGATCGATAGCAGGTCGTTCTGGACCGTGGGGCCAACCTTCAGCGCGTCGTTTATGGACACTCCAGTCGACGTTTTCGCAGAGCCGTCAAACACGACTCTCAACTTCGTTGTAATACTGCTGGGCCGCAAGACGCAGTGATGCGGCAGGTAGTATGCGGATCCAGGTGGTTCGGACGGTCCGACATCGACTTCCTTCATGTGTCCAAGCTGCTCGTACTCGTGAATAAACTTGGCGTACTCTTGTTTCAGGTCGGGTTGCTGATCAAGCCGCCGCTCGAGGTTCAGGAACCGACGAATCGCCATCTCTCGTGACACGCCCAGGTCACTCTTGCGCTCGTTGAACGGGAGGCGAACAACAATCCTCCCGTCTGGCTTTCGACTGTACGTGCTCCGGAAGTGCTCGAGACACTCTTCAGCCGTCGACGTCACCGGTCGCCGCAGATCTTCAACTCCTTCGATCTCCCAAAACCGGTTCAGCAGCTTGTTCAGCTCTTCGTCTTCGTTCACGGTGCAGAACGTACGTGCGATCACTGGTGTTCCTTCAGACATCACGCCACCGACCACCCAGCCCAGTTCCGTGTCTCTGAGCGATGGGAGGTTCGCCGCCAGCGTGATTCTCTTCGCCTTCATGAGATCCCAGAATATGCCCGCTCCGAGCAGCATGTCGACTCGGCCTCGCTGGTTGAAGTTGGGATCCGCAAGTTCAACGTCTGGTGGCAAGTTCCACCCATCGATGTCGATCGTCTTCACCGGCACGTCGCCAGTGATCTTCGGGGCCACCAGGAGCTCGAGGTCGGCAGCAAAGTTGCCAACGCGGGACTTGACCTTCGCGCGCACCAGGTGACTGATTCTGGTAGTTCCCCCGTTCAATCCGCTGACTCGGTAATCAGCCCGTTCCTTTTTGCTCGCCAACAGGTTGGCGAAGCGCTCGGTCACGAAATGGTTCTGTGAACACGAGTCAATCAGCGCCCTACACAGGTAGGGCACGCTGCCGGCGCCGTAAACCAGCACTACAGCCGTCGAGAGTAGAGTCTGCTTCCTTGGAGCTTCGGATGTGGTGCAGAGTGTCAGACCTTGGCCAGCCTGGGACGATCCCGCCGTGGCCGGTGGAACGGATTGAGTGCGGCCTTCTGCGCTGACCGTTGACGCCGTGTTTGCAGCCGGTTCTTGCTTCTTTGGCCCATCGGTGTGAAGCAGGGTATGGTGCCGCTTGCTGCACTTCTGGCACGAGTTCGTCGACGTGCACCCATCGGTGCGGTGCCCCTTCCTCAGACAATTAAAGCACAGGCCATGCTTCCGCAAGTGGCTGTACCTCTCGTTCACACTTTTCTGCTTGAACTGTTCACACTTTATCACTTCATGGTCCTGGTTGCACACTGAACACTTCCCCTCGCTGGCCACCACCAGGGTCTTCGTTTTTGTTACCGACCGTTGCGGTTTCACTTTTTCACTTTCACTGTTCTGCTCCAGCTTGTCCGCGATTCTGCGCTTCTCCTTCAAGAACACGATCGTGGCCTCGTAGGTCGGCAACTCTCCCGCCTTCTGGTTTGCTTCCCATGCTCTGCGCATGTCCTTGTCCATTCTCGAGACCAGCAGGTTAACTACCATCTGCTCCCCAGTCCGTTGGCCGGAAGGTTCAACTTCTTGAGAGCTTCGATGTTCTTCACGCAGACGTCAATCACTTTCCGAAGCTCGGCGGTGTTGTCGCGGGTGATCTTTGGCATGGCGAAGATGTTCTCAATGTGCCGTTCGATGATCGCCCGTCTGTCCTCATACAACTCCTCAAGAAGAGCCCACGCCGCGTCGTAGTCATTATTATTGACCATCTCCTGGTCAATCACGCCGGCTGCCCTTCCAATCAGCGCGTCCCGGAGGTGGTACAGTTTGATCGATGGTGCCTCGTTTGTGTATCGTGCCATTATGTTCTGGAACATGGACTTAAACGAGTACCATGTCTCAAACGTGCCGTCGAACTTCGGGAGTGGTACACTCAACGGCGGAAGAACCTGCTGCACACCGACGTTGGTAGGAGCTGCCGGAACTAGAGCAGCGACCCCAGGTTTCTCGAGCCTCTCAAGGTATTCGTTGAGATCGATGCACACCTTGTCGTACAACGTCTCAAAGTTCAGCTCGATTCTTTCGTGGTGCGTTCGTTGGTCTGCGTTCAGAGGCATCGCGTGGATTTGACCCTGGTACTCACCAAACTTCGAGAAGCAGTCTCTCGCGTTGCTTAATTGCTGCTTCAAGAAGTGTCCGTTGCGCAAGTTCGGGTTCGGCGCAGCCACGCTGGTCTTGAGCGCCGTCTGCAACCGCTTCAGCTTGCTCTCCATCGCCTCCCGCTGTCGAACAAGCGCGTTGAGTTGCTCCTCCATTTCTCGAATTTTCTGCTTCCGACGCTGCTCTTCCAGTTGCTTCTTTACCGGGGTCACTTCTTTTTCCGTGTCGTCACCGCTTTCGTGTTCTTCCTCTGGCACTTCTGGTTTCTTCTTGGGCGTATTCTTCTTCTTCTTCTTTTTCCCGCTTTTAGGAGTACGCGGCAGAGTCATGCTATTCCATGCTCTTTTTTCGCGAGATGGGTGCTATGCCCCAAGCCGGAAGAGTCTTTCTCGCCACGTGGCTCCTACGCCCAACGAACCACTCCGGAAGAGTTCTTTTTCGCACTTTTTTCACGCGCGGACCCCAAGGGTCGGTTTTCGCACTTTTTTCTTCCGGAACCGTCAAACGTTTCTTTTCGGACTGCTCTACAGCCGCCCGTCCGCTGGCTTCCGGAATAAAGCACTTTTTCGCGCGTGGGTGCTACGCCCCGCGCCCCACGCTTTCACTCGCAAACACTTCGCTCGCGAACGTTCGATTCGGATTTCCCCGCCGGTCAATCCGTCTTTTTCACTCCCGGACACTACTTCAGTGATCCGGTTCGAAGGACCAAATGTTCTCCAAAAAACTTCGCGATTTTCTAGTGGACTGTATTTTTCACATCAAATTTCGGCAGAGAAGAAAAAACGCGCGTCCTTTCTGTGCGAGCGACAAGTAAAAACTTAAGGTAGCTTTATTTCAAGATGATAATGTAGAGGTGGGAACAAAATAGAAAAAGATTTATACGCTAAATTGAAAACACTAATTTTACGATAAACATAAATAATATACTTAAGTCACTTAACTTAGGCTTAATCCGGCTAAATCAGAGCTGTAAATCGTTTTTATATCATTCTGTCACATGTTAGTACAATTTAAAACCATGACCAGCAATGTTTTGGAGTTAAAACATTGAAACTTTGATCTTTTCTTACGCATTTTACTTGTGATTTCTCCTTAATTTCTACTCGAAACACTAAAACTGACCGTATTGGAAATTTCTGCCGGCAAATATTTTGAAACTCGGCCCAGAGTTGCAGAATGGTCCCAGGAACCATGTCCAATCATTGGTTTGAGTGGAAATTTTTTTTTCATAATAACGGTCTGTGGGCTACCCGTGTTTTTTTTTTTCAAAGAATTCATGAACTGACAATCAACCACCTGAGGACCTGAGTGTTGAGTTCTGTAGCATTGTTGTTCATTGTTCATTGATTCATTGATAGACAATTTTGCGAAAATCCAGAAATAATCTTCCCTGTAAGCAGCATTCCTAGCGCTTTTCTTGTTTTGCACAAGTGATGCCTTGAAAATGTGTCTTGGTTAATGAAGCATAATAAGTGCTTGAACGAATAATTTACTAGTGTTTTCATTATTTTTTGAAAAGAACTTCCAAAATTGAAAAATTAAATGTTTGCATTCACAAAATTTGGCTTTTCGCTAAATAATTTTCAATCGGAGAATATGAAGATAAAACATGAAAAGTTTCAGCGAATTTGGGCGACCTGTCGGAAAAAAGCGATGTTTTTCCCCATACATGGTTTATTGCTTATTGCTCTATTAAAATAGAGCCAATAATGATTGACAAAAAGTTCCGTTGAAAATCATTATATTTTTTAGAAGATGAATATTTATTTAGGATACGACAATGACGCTTTTGAAAACAAAGCCGTGAAGTCGTGAAAAGCAACTCGACAATGATTGTTTGTGTATTTTTTTGGTGAACAAACGTACGAAAGACTCATATTTTTGTCGAGTTTGGACACTATAAAAGCAAACACTTGTTTTGATTCCACACACGATATGTATTCATGAAAACGATGGCAAATTCTATTCCTAAACCATGCTGGGCAGCAGCAGTCGTCCAACGAGCCCTTCCTGGGTGGCTGTTGCAACATTGGCAATCAACTCGTTTGGATCACAACAGTACGTGTACCCGCGGGCGTAGTTTGCATAATTTTCATCAGTCCAGCCCGTTTCGGCACAGACATCCGTACAGATGAAATCCCACGGTTCGATGGCCGTTTCGAACGGATTGTTGGATGTGACAAACGCAATTCCGGCGTTCAGCTTTGGAGATTTGATTATCTTCCACAGCCAGCGAGGCGCTTCCAGTCCTCCGTCTTCTAGGGAGATTTGAATTTGGCGCCCGTCTTCGTGAGGAAGGGTTAGAATTCCGTCAGTTCCCTGGATAATTACCAGATCTTCGTGAAGACTGGCGGCAGTGTCTCGGGTGAGTCGTTCAACGCGGGCCCAATTTCCGTTGTTGACCACTTGCCACTTGGGAACAGCATTGGTGAAGAAGTACGTTGTAAACTGCCAACTCCGGTAGATACCGTCGGCATCGGGGGACATGTGACCACGGGCCATGAACGAGTTGGGGAACACAAACCTGGCAGCTTGCTCGGCCGAACCCAGCAAATGAGTTAAACGTTCCAACTGAGATGCCTGGGTGTAGGAAGTAGCGGGTCTTACGTGCGAAGGCATTCCAGCAACTTTCCACGCAGGTCGAGAAGATTCAACCATAGATCCTCGTACAGCAGCTCCGGGTAGAATGTGTCGTGTCCACAGTAGGGCAGCTCGTACCATATCGAAACACGTGTGGATGTACGGAATGAATCCATAAATCTGCGAGTTGAACCCGAGGTACAGCAGCGTTCCACGACCTCCACATGACTGACCGGTATTGATGGTATCTCCCGTAATCTGGTTGCGACACTGCAACTCCTGAGCAGCTACCTCGACTCCTTCCACGTTAAATGTAGTTCCATCCACACAAGATTTATGACTAGTTGCTAAATTAGACGCGACCAGAACGTTGTTGCTTCCAGAACACAACAGTGCCGTTTCCTCCTGGGTTGAGTTCCACATCAACGCAGGACCATTTGGCGCCCAGAGATGGGGTACCCCATCTTTAAAGTTCAAGTACACTGGATCTCGCGCTGGAATATCGGTGCGGATTACTACGGAACAGCGCTGGGCACTGACGACTGCTGCTGCTAGCAGAACTCCAAAAACTCTTAGTGTACCCATTGCGAAGAAATCTCGGTTAATGGGGAGGTCCCTCGCAAAACTGGACATTATGAAGGCCCAGACGAACAAGGAATCCAATCTTATCAATGGCTAGACGATAACAAGCAACAACCAAAATATCTTTCGGCATGGAACGTTAACTGATTGCTATCGAGTCGCGTGAACAGGGTTTGAACGTAGGACGGTCAATGAAGGGTACGTAAATGTTCAACATGGTACGTAAATAATTCGGAGATTATCACGATGAAGAAGAAACCGAATTTACAATGGTACACGGATAGAAATCCTGTAATAAAATCCGATTTGTATAATTTGCAGATTTGATAATTCGGGTCATTTATAAACTACGTTGACACTTTTCTGGAAATTTCAGATCCCCGCTTCCCCTCATGTGGACAATTGTTCATACAAAAAAATCTATTTTGTGTGGAGCCTGCACGGAGAAAAATTAGTTTCCAAAATCGTGAAAAAGCGTTCATGAAAATGGGAACCACAAACAAGGTGTTCAAATTTCATTGTACGTTTTTCAACCGACGAAATACAAAGCGTTACGTCTGCGCACTATGCGGGGTTTAACTGTAATATGTCGCTTACGTTATGTAGTTGTTCTAATGCAGACTGTGTAAAATCAATCATTAGCGGTGAGTTGAAAAATGCTTCCGGTTCATGGTTCGTTGCACGTTGCACACACAGTTGAAAAATGCTTCCGGTTCATATTTTGATAAGCCTCTTTATTGAATAATTACAAAGTGTTGATAAGTCAGAAAAATTCAAGTTAAAACCCAAATTACCATTTTTAACGCACAGCTCTGTACTGTGAAACAGTTTTTGAATGAAGCAAAGCAGACAGCAATCGGAACCGGCTTTTTATCAAAACGTTCATAAAATGCCGTTTTATGCATTTTGCTACCGGTTAAAGTGCATAAAAACACTTTTTTCAGCAGACTTTCGTTAGTACTTGAACAACTATCAGCCAAAGCAAAAGTTGAAATTCAACCACACTTGAAGAAAATGTGCAAATTTACCTTCACTGTTCTGCTACGTAAGTTTAAAGAAATTTTAAAATTTAATAAAAAAAATGTAACCGTTTCAAACCTTTCAGTGGCAGTCATTTGCGTCCTTCTGGGCACCTCCCACGCCCAAAGCAACTGCCCGATGCCGTGTCCGCACATAATGGACCCGGTATGTGGCACCGCCGACGGAAGGGACTACCGATACTTTGCCAACGGGTGCCGGATGCGGGCCTACAACGAGTGCGAGCGCGGTTCCGAGAGGGGTGAGTTCCATACTGGAGTAGAATAATTTTGATTAATTTTTCTGTTTTTTTTTTCAGAACTTCACGAAGTTGACCTGAGCAACTGTGACGAACCTGGCTGGGAGTAGGAAAGAAATGTTTGAGTTGTAATCTTCAGATGAAATAAAAAGAACGATGAATTAGGAAATTTGTTTGTTGTTTTAAATTTACTCGCATAAGTGGAATCGAGTTATACGGTTCAATGTCACTACACGACCTCTTGATAAGCTCATCTTGCTTGAAAGCTGATGACAAAATCTCATTCTATTCCGCGTCGTTCACGAGTAAGCAGCAAAATGATCTTCCGTGTCTTGTTCAGCAGCGTTTGTCTGGTAGCTTTCGTTAGCTGTGACAAATATGTGAATAAATTCGATAGTATTTTCGGTTGCAAGCAAGCCAACGCCGTGAATAACTACAACCATCCAGCGGATTTCATTCCGACGGAACACTTTGAAAACGTGGGATCTGGTGTGAACTCGACCTTCTTCCGGCTGGGTATCTTCGGTAAAAGTGATGCCGTTATTCGATTTTCAAAGGTCGCCATGCCGTACAACAAGGATACCCTGCACGAAATAGGTGAGCTTTTGTGAACCTTCTGGTGAAGTTGTGAATCTCAGCTGGGATCTTTTAGTGATCGGCGCCGGAATGAATCGTCACACGGAGGTGCGGCGACAGATTCGAAACACCGTGGTGCTTCACCGTAATCACGTGCTCAAGAAGATACCCACACCGCAGATGCTGTCCGAGCTGGAGCCGTTCGTGCTGACTGTGGAGTTTGTCCAAGGTGGACTGGTGCGACTGACTCGCGATGGAGAGACGGAACCGTTCCTGGAGTTTTCGGATCCTTCGGCGGAGATCAGCTTCAACTATATTGGATTCTCCAACTGGTTGTCGAAGATCATTTTCTTTTTCGACTGTCCAGTTTACAACTTTGATGTGAGGATGGATAGTTTGAGAGTGTAGAGATAATTGGCAACAGTTATTTACTTGCCGTTTATTGTAATTACAACAAACCTACATTCTGTTTAATAATTAAAGCTAACACTAAAGTAACTACGATTTTAAAACATCCACCAAGTGATAATCCACCATTTGTAGGCAACATACTCTTGGTAAGTACGGTATTAACCATAGCTTCATCGGGAGCATGCGGTACATATCTTACCAGCATGTTTGGATCACAACAGTACGTGAAACCTTTCTTGTACTCCGTAAACTGACTATCGGACCAACCTGTTTGCTGGCAGATGTTTTCACAAAGGAGCTGCTCCAATTTGGTTTCATACGGATTGTTCAACGTGACGAACGCAATTCCAGCGTTCAACTTCTCAGACTTGAGCACTTTCCAACTCCACAGTGGAACCTCAATGCCAGCAGTAACCAACGTAACCGGCGTCATCACTGATCCGGTGGCATGTGGCAGCTCCAGAACACCACGTGTGCCTTGCAGAACAATCAGATCTTCATTCAAATGCGCCGCAATATCTCGGGTAAGCTCCTCGACACGCTTCCAGTTGCCCTCGTTGACGTCCTGAAAAACAACACGTATGAAATACACAGAATCTAGCTTGTTTCATCAACCAATACCTTCCACTGTGGCACAGCATTTTCGTAGTAGAAACCTGCGTGTTGCCAGGTGTGAAAAATTCCATCCCTAATTGGTGTCACGTGTCCCTTGACCAGGTACTGAGTGTCAGTAATATACTTTTTGGCATGATCTGCTGTACCCAACAGTTCCGTCATTCGTGCAAGTTGCTGTGCCTGACCGTACAGCGTGTCTGGATTGACCGTTTCAGTGAACAGGGTACTCTTCCGCCACGTTCCAGTGGTATCCGTAACGGCACCTGCAATTGTAGTTCAAGATGTAAACTCTGTAGAACGACTTCTCGATAGACCTACTCTTGATTGCAGTTCCTGGCAGAACATGCTTCGTGTAGAGCACTGAAAATGTCAAACTGTTCATGCAGGATTCAATGTACGTAATGAAGCCGTTCGTATCAGCATTGAATCCTAATCTGTACAGATATCCGCGTTGATTTCCACAGAGCTCGGTCGTAGCCAAGATATCCCCAACAACCGCTTCCTTGCACTTAAGATCTTTAGCTTCCGCTTCCGCGCCCTCGACCATGAAAACGGTGCCCTTGGAGCACGTTTTCTTCGTCAGCTGCTTAGTTGACTTTTCCAGAACATTGCCCGTCCCAGAGCACAGAAGAGCCGTTTCTCCGGCGTCCTTGTCCCACTCCAGCGCAGGTCCGTCGAAATTCCACAGACTCAACGCTGTGCCGTTGACTTTGAGATAAACAGGATCATTCGTTGGGAGTGCGGATACTGCCACTGAACAGCGAGGTAACTGAAAATGTAAGACATCCATCATAGATTCAGCCATAACGGCCAAGTTCTTCAACATGTTTGCCCACGGTCGCGCAATTCTAGCCAACTCATTACCGTTCAAACTTGTAACAACACTTGACACAAAGTGGTGAGATATCAGCACCTTACCTCGGTGGCTTCCCAAATGCTCGCCTCGCACTGCTCGATGGCTGTCTTTTTGCTGCTGTTTGAACTGGCCAGCGAAATGGTCGATATTACGAACGCGAACAGCGCCACGCTCAGGAACAGCACCAATTTATTGTTCAAGATAAAGTCTGCAAGTAAACACGGTTGGGGGGTGGCAATCATTGATATTGTAGATTGATATGAAAGAAATTCGTAGAAATTGTTTTCTCCTTTCGATTATCTTGCAACAAGTTGCTTGGTGTTATCTTGTCCAACTATCTTCTAGTAATTATTAGCTTAAATCTTAGTTCAGAAAGGACTCAAAGCGGAAATAGTTGATTCCTCAAGATGACCTCAACAAATAAGCAGAAAATGCAAATCCCTTTTATTTTAAAAATGTCTCTTAAAACTGCAGTCTGTTTAATATTTGCTAAACTTTTGCTAGTCGATTGAAGATCGTAGATAAATTGTAGCTATTCGTGACATATTGGTGTCATAATCAAGTGATTGAAAATGATTCACTGTCGAAAATACCGTCAGTCTTCAACAATTTTATGAGTCACGTATTTTGCGATTTAGGCATTGTGTTTCACGTTCATTTTCTCACAGCTTCACTAATTGTACTTACTGAAGACAAACTCAATTTGGTTTTACCTTTAATTCCCTGCATCGTCATTTTTAAATCAAATATATCACTCACAAAAAAAACTCTTCCCACAATACTCCCAGATATTCACTTGACCATGGCTACACTTGGACTAACCTGCAATGGCTTTGGGGTATCGTGCTCCAATTACCGATACTCGATGGTGGCCCTCTCTCCCGCTCAAAGCCGATAAGAACCAATCCAATAGCCGAAGCGCAGGTTGATAACAATATACGCGATAACGACTTATCTAAGGTGACGACACGCGTCGTGAAAAAAAAACGAACGAGTTGCTATTATTGGCAATGTTTGAATCGAGGCTCTGAGATGCAGGAAAGTTGTGATATGTGAGCAGTTCTCTCAGATTTCGGTCATTCGTTTTTTTGTATTTTTTAATCCGACTGAAACTTTTTTGGTGCCTTCGGTATGCCCAAAGAAGCCATTTTGCATCATTAGTTTTTCCATATAATTTTCCATACAAATTTGGCAGCTGGCCATACAAAAATGATGTATGAAAATTCAAAAATCTGTATCTTTTGAAGGAATTTTTTAATCGATTTGGTGTCTTCGGCAAAATTGAAGGTATGGATATGGACTACACTGAAAAAAAATTATACACGGTAAAAAAAATGGTGATTTTGTATTTAACTTTTTGTCACTAAAACTTGATTTGCAAAAAAACATTATTTTTTATTATTTTTTTTATATGTTTTAGAGGACATTAAATGCCAACTTTTCAGAAATTTCCAGGTTGTGCAAAAAATCTTTGACCGAGTTATGAATTTTTGAATCAATACTGATTTTTTTCAGAAAATCGAAATATTGGTCGCAAAAACTTCAACTTCAACTTCATTTTTCGATGTAAAATCAAATTTGCAATCAAAAAGTACTTTACTGAAATTTTGTTAAAGTGCACCGTTTTCAAGTTAAATCCAGTTTTAGGTAACTTTTTTCAAAATAGTAACAGTTTTTCATTTTTTTTTAAATTAGTGCAATTAGTGTTGTTTGGGTGAGACTTTAAAAACATCAATTTTCCTGTTTTTAAACCTTTGCATGGCAATATCTCAGCAACTAAGGGTCGTATCAACAAAGTTCAAAAATGCAAAATATAGAGAATTTTCTCAGCTTTTCAAAAATATTTTTTTCAAAAGTGGGCAAACATGTGCACTAATTTAAAAAAAAATGAAAAACTGCTACTATTTTCAAAAAAGTCGCCTAAAAATGGATTTAACTTGAAAACGGTGCACTTTAACAAAATTTCACTAAAGTACTTTTTGATTGAAGTTGAAAGTTGAAAAATTTTTGCGACCAATATTTCAATTTTTTAAAAAAATCAGTATTGATTAAAAAATTCATAACTTACTCAAAGATTTTTTGCACAACCTGGAAATTTCTGAAAAGTTGGAATTTGATGTCCTCTAAAACATATCAAAAAATAAAAAAAAATAAAAATAATGTTTTTTTGCAAATCAAGTTTTAGTGACAAAAAGTTGAATAAAAAATCACCAATTTTTTTTTTACCATGTATCATTTTTTTTCAGTGTAGTCCATATCCATACCTACAACTTTGCCGAAGACACCAAATCGATGAAAAAATTCCTTCAAAAAATACAGATTTTTGAATTTTCATACATCATTTTTGTATGGCCAGCTGCCAAATTTGTATGGAAAATTATATGGACAAACTAATGATGCAAAATGGCTTCTTTGGGCATAACGAAGGCACCAAAAAAGTTTCAGTCGGATTAAAAAATATGTACAAAAATTAAAATTTAAGAAAAAAGACCGACTCGTAGAGAATTGCTCATGTGTTATATTTCCTTGCAGGAGTTACGATAGAAGAGGTTTCACGCTGGTAACTTACCATGCGTTTCCATTAAAGTGAAACGGGATGCCAATTTTTGAACAGCTTATGTTAAACTGAATTCAACTTATGAAGTCGACAGACTGCTGGCTATCGTTATAATTAATTAATAATTATCAATTACAACACAACGAACTGATTACTTAGCTACGATATTTTCCTTAAAAGTGCCTTATTTATGTATATTTTTTTCAGGAACGAAAATTCGAAATAAATTTTTGATAAATATATGAGGCGATACAAATATGCTTAGCATATGTTTCTTGACTGGTCTGTCAATTTTGAAAGACCAAAAAAGTAATGAAGTAAAATAAAGTCAAATTTTCTTAGTTTGTATTTATTATAGCCAATTTAGAGAAAATTGGCCGCAATCTGCTAAGAAATCAAGGGTTGGCTTGAGACATTTTTCTCTGTTATGGCAATATCACTTTTATTCATTATTAAATTGCAATGTCAAAATCAGTCTTCAAAAGAAAATCAACAAAACTCTTTCGAAACAAACCACGTGACTCACTTCTCCAGCACACTTTCCACCTTCAAATCCCTCGGAATATCTTCAATCGCAGCCTGCAAACTTTCCACCGTGCAGCAATAGGTATAACCTCGTTCGAAATGCCCAAAACTACTCCCAGCCCAACCGTACCGCTCGCAGACATCGTCGCAGAGCAACTCCTCGGCAGGCATCTCCGTCCGGAACGGATCGTTGTTGGTAACGAAAGCAATTCCTGCCTGCGACGACGACGATACAATTATCTTCCAGTACCACTTGGGTGCGCGGATTCCGCCAGCTTCGAGCGTTATCGGCACCGGCGTGCCATCAACGTGCGGCAGCCGAAGAATGTCGTGCACTCCGTCATAGACAATCACATCTTGCCCGAGCTGGGCTGCCTTGGCACGTGCCAGATTCTCCACCACAAGCCAGTTTCCGGCGTTGACAATCTGTTTGAGGGTGGGATGGGAGGTAAATCTCGGTTTGAAATGATAACTTGCAATCAATTCACTCAATTACCTGCCACTGAGGTGCAACATTTACGTAAAAAAAGGTCGCCCACTGCCAGGACCGGTAGATTCCATCGGCATCCGGGGCAAGGTGGCCACGAGCTAGGTAATGCGATCCGCCTTGGATGAACTTCTTGGCTTGGTCCTCCGAGCCCAGCAATTCGCTGAGTCGTTGCAGTTGAGCCTCTTGAGTGTAGGAAGTCGCTGGACTCACGTGTGCTGCAGCTCCAGCCACTTTGAAGCTCGGACGATACTGTTCCTTGATTGCATCTGCCATATAGACCACTCGAAATTAACTCTTTATGCTGTATTGATTACACGACTGACAAATGCAGCACAACACTCACGTTCAATAGCAGCACCCGGAATCACGTGTTTGGTGTAGATCACCGATGCTTCTGGTCGATCATAACACGACTCAATGTACGTCAGAAATCCCACGCCCTCAACGTCGAAACCCAGCTTGAGCAACGTTCCTTTAACACCACAGCTCTCCTCCGTTTCCAGCGCATCTCCGGTCATACGTCCAGAGCATTGGACATCCAACGCAAGCACTGGTTCATCGTCCACTAGAAACTCCTGACCGGAAACGCAGGTCAACGAAGAGGTGTGTTTGTCATCTGGGGAAACATCAAGGTTACAGAACATACCTAATCGCTAACTCATACCAACTCTTAACTGTTGTTCAGCTTGACCTTAGAACAAGCCACCAAAGTGGACTCCCCGGCTTCCCAGCTCAACTCAGGTCCTTCCGGCGCCCACAGCTGATTGTCCTTGATGAATAGCGGCTCCAGTGGGCCCAACTCTTCCTGCAGATTCACGGTGCATTCTGCAATACTATAAACATTAAAACTAAGACACACACACACACCTCTCACTTAATTAGTCTCACGTGAATGCACCAGCAACTGCTGCACCGCTGTGACTACGAGCAGGCAGAACACTTTGTCAGCAGCTAGCAGGTGCATTATGGAGCAGCAGAGCGTTCGGAAATGTTTACCGTGCTATTATCAAGATTGCGCGCTTTATAGTGCTGAACGCAGCGTTTTTTGAACTATCAATTGGCCCGATGATAGCCCGCTAAGTCGGAGCTAATCTGCGTACCGCGCTGATAAGCCGTCGGCGGGAATCGGGCGCGCAGACAAACAGGAATTAGTTGCGTCGTCTAATTGCAGCTAAACTTCAGCTGGCCTTTGGACGGGATTGATTCCGTTGAAGTTTTACTCACTTTTGAGTGGATTTTGGTTGCGGATTCAAACGGAATCATCAGGTGTTTAAAAAAGTTAATGATAGGTTTGAAGAAATTCTTCACCAAAGTTTCACGGACAGTTTAATTTGTGATATTTTGAAACATTTGAATCACTTTTTTATTCAAGTTACTATCAAAAGTACATTTGATTTTTTTGTTTCTTGAACAGTGGAATATTATGTTATTTATTTCAAACGCAAGAGAGGGTAACATCATCGAGAAAAAGCATTGTCAAATCATTTATTGAGCTTTTGTTTATTTTCCCAAGGTCTAGAGTTGTAGGCTATGCATTGCTAGTTCCGAAAATGCCAATTTGAGATTTATTCGTAGATACGCGAGCCACTTTACCTAAAAATCTAGAAAAAGTGCCGTCAACTGGGGTGAATCGGGACTTCAGTCTTAATAGGGACAGCAATTTGAAGCTTTAATTTGGGAAACGATGCACTTTTTTTGCTGTTCCGTGTCTGTTCTATCCAAAGCTCATCAAACACATTCAAATGTTGTGCAGTAACAAGGCTAAAACAGCTCTCGCAGTCCGCTCCATGTGTCCCGATTCGCCCAAGATGACGATAATAATAAAAATGTTTCTCATGCATTGTGTTTCTATTTTTTGTCCCTAAAAAGCATTGAATTTTTCTTAGTATAATAAGATAGCTTGATGAAATCCGTAACGCCACACATCTGACGGCTAACTATTTTTTTCAGAATTACCGTAATCTGGGGTGAATCGGGACTACAGTCTGAAAAGGGACAGCAGTTTTTAGAGCACTTAACGGTACACATCAACCATCGCTTTTGCACCCAGATTTTTGTTACAGACATTTTAGTATCTTCAAAATTACGGGATCTATCGATATGTTTTTTTATTCATCCCTCAAATTACTGTCTTCAAAGTTATTTACAACAAAGTTTGACTGTTTTTACATTCAGATTCTTGCAGGATTGGGTCCGTAAGTTTGACAATTTTGGTATAAGAAGACAACAACTTCCTTGGTTGCTGTGCACCCTTAAAGCTTTTAAATTTGGAAACGGATGTACACATTTTGTTGGCCTGAGTCTGTTCTAACCGAAACCAACCAGAAAAATCAAAATATTGTGCTCCAACATGGTTAAAACTGCTGTCCCAATTCGCCCCATTTGTCCCGATTGACCCCAGTTTACGGTATTTACAATATGGCAACATTTTTTCAACAGTTCGATTCCATCTATGTACAATAAAAAAACATCTAATTTTTTTTATTCAATTTATACTCTTAAAAGATTGAAGTGTGCTATTCAACCTAGAACCGCAACACATTAGCCACCGCTGCCTCGGCCGGAATTGCCGGAATGGCCTGCATGAGCGACGCTACCGTACAGCAGTAGGTATAACCCCGGGCAAAGTTTCCATAGTTTGCGTTGGCCCAGCCATAGGTGGCACACACGTCCGTGCAGAGCATCTCCGCAGCTGGCATGCTCGTTCGGAACGGATCATTGTTGGTGATCAGCGCAATGCCCGAGTTGGTGTTCGGTGACTTGATGATCTTCCAGTACCACTTGGGTGCCTCAATACCACCTGCTTCCAGGGTGATTGGGATTTGCTGGCCGTTCACATGGGGCAGCGTCATGACTCCGTGGGCGCCGTTGAAGATAAGTACGTCCTCTTGAAGACGACCTGCGATGTTACGGGCGGCGTTCTCCACGACCAACCAGTTACCTCCGTTGGTTTGCTGAGGGAAGGAGTGTACTTAGATTCATTTTTAAATCTACGTTATGGTCAATAACCAACCTGCCATTGTGGAGCAACGTTCACGTAGAAATAAGTAGCCCACTGCCACGACCGGAAAATACCATCAGCATCCGGAGCCAAGTGACCGCGGGACATGTACGAACTGGTGGTAATGAACCGGTCAGCTTGTTCCTGGGAACCCAGCAGAGCAGCCAGCCTAACTCTCTGTTGAGCAGTGGTGTAGGAAGTTGCGGGACTGACATGACCAGCAGTTCCCGCCACCTTGAAGGATGGCCGATACGACTCGCTGATGGCATCTGTAGCGGAATGTTAGATTAATCTTTGCTTTACTACCCAACAGGCCTCCACCGATTACGTACGGTTGATGGCTCTCCCCGGAATAATGTGACGCGTGTAGATAACAGAAGCAGTGTTCACGTTGTAGCACGACTGAATGTAAGTTACGAGCTGGCCATCTGTCAGTCTGAACCCGATATTGCGGAATTGACCAGCACCACCAGCGCATGCAGTCGTCGTGGCATCCAAATCACCCGTGATACGCTGCGTGCAGGTCAAAGCCCTCGAATCAACCTGCGTTCCACCGATGGTGAACGTCGTTCCAGCTTGACACGTCAACGATGCAGTTGAGACACCAACTGAAAGCAAACCCACCTAATCATTTCTTCGATTCAAACCGCATTAATACCAGCCCTACATCCGTTAAGTTGACCGTTTTGGCAAGAAATGGTAGTAGCCTCTCCGGAGTTCCACAGCAAAGCAGCGCCGTTCGGTGCCCATAACTGGTTTCCACGAAGAAACACCGGCTCCGGAGACGTCAAGTCGTTCCTGAGGTTCACCAGGCATTCTGGAAGCAGTTATTCACACAACCATGTCACTTCACTATCACACAGCCCAGAAGAATCCGAACTTACGTCCCCATACGATCTGCAGGAACGCCGCCCAAACGGCCAAATATGTTAGTTGTTTCATTTCTGGTACACGCTACAGGTACTGCCCGCGCAGCTTGACTGGACCCAAACTTTTCAGCAGACTCATTTTTATAGGTTCCTGCTATCGTACCAGATCTACACGTTTTCTTATCATATTCGTCTGGGGGTTGGTTGTACTACAAGAAGCCATACGACAGCGAGATACCATTTTTGATCAGTAGCATCGGCGAGGTTTTCTACTGTAGACACACTATTCGAGCATGTCAAGACAGTATTGTCCTGATCTACAGGTTATAGCTTGATCGAGAAAATGGAGGGAAAATTGGCTAGTAAGATGTCGACTAAATCAAGAATAATTTTGATCAAGACAAGGCTATCTCAATAGGTGAAAAGAATCAAGCGATGTTTTATTTGTTGGTTTTCTTCAGGGGAAACTAATTTATTAGAAAATGGGAAACAAAACATACATAACATGGGGCTCACTTCTGTCTAATCGCAATCGTACTGTTCGATCCTCCTCGAAGGTAGAATGTCCAGTTTATAGTGGTTGGATTCTCTAAACAAAAAAACTGGGCCAGCTAACAACACTGGAGCTCACAAAGCAACGGATCAATCACTCACAGAAATTTAGTAAGTTTTTATCAACATTCTTGCATGTTATGATTATATTCTGGTAATTTATTGTTTCTTTTGCTTTCGATTTGGAGTAGGAGATTAAGAGTTCCCAATCTGCATAAGCTCAGTTGCAGGCGCTTTGATTGGTATTCCTGGAATTAATTCCATTAGATCTTTAACCGTACAACAATAAGTATATTCATTTGTGTGCTTTTTATAATGTGTTTTATACCAAAACTCATTGCTGCAAATGTCTGGACAAATCTCCTCATTTTCCACATTTTTGTGATGAAGGCAATACCGAGTGATTTAACAATTTTCTAGAACAACTTCGGTACTTCAATGCCTTTTGCGTCCAAGATGATTTCTACTGGTGTATCGAATTTGTCCTTTAATGTCAGGACTCCATAAACTCGAGTAAAAATCAAAAAGATCTGCTTTTTATCCGTGGCTTCTTTCCTGATGAGTTTTCAATGGCACACCAGTTACCACTATTTACATTCCAGAATAAAAATATAGATCATTTATGGTAACTTGTATAAGTGAAGATTGTACGCTCCATTTACATTCCATTGTGGTACAGTGTTAATGTGATAATAGGATGCCCAACGCCAAGGTTGGAAAATTCCATCACTATCGGGGTCAAGTGACCGCGTGACAATTATTTTTGAGACATATTTTTCTTTAACAGTATCACGGTCCTTGAGTAGCAGTGTTAAGCGATCTTCCTGTTTATCTATATCGTATGAATAAATTTTGTCCCACGATGTTGTCGCTGCATCAAAATATTTTGGTTTTTCTTCTTTTTTAGGTTCAACTGAAATGAATACAAGCACATGATTTTTTTAAACTTTCCTTTTTATATACAATTACCTTTTGTTGATTTTCCGTACAGCACATGGCGAGAGTAGATTGGTGAAGCTGTCTTATCGTTGTAACAAACTGTTATGTAGGGTGCAAAAATTTGCCCATTGATGTCGAATCCAATGTATCGTATTGTTCCTTCATCATTGAAACATTTTTTGTTCGACGCAACCCAAGCACTCCCAGATGGGGGAATTTTTTTCAGCGTTGATTAGACATTTTAATTCCTTACTTTCTACCGAAACACCATCAATTTTAAAGTGTACACCATCGCACACAAGTTTTGCTACCTTTTTGTCTCCTAGAACTGAAATATATAACATGAAATTTGGTTTACTAGCAGTATTATTTTTTTTTTTCTTACTATCATTGCCATTTCCATCAACTTTTCCGCTTTTCAACAGATCATGGTGACATGATATTGTGGCACTTTCTCCTGGTTTAAATGAATAAAAGTTTCCGTCCGGAGCCCAAAGTTCCATACCACGGATAAAAACAGGAGGAAAATCAGATAGTTCAGTAATTGTATCAATTGTGCATCCTGAAAACATAAAAAATATTCCAGTTACCAGGATAAAGTTAAATAAATGTGTAATCCCATGCAAGATTAACATTCAAAATTTAAAAATATTCAACATTTGAGAAAAACTAACTCGGTTACCCTAATTTTAGGAGGCTTCAAGATTTAAAAAATCGTGTCTTTTATATATAAATTAATAAATTTTCTTTGATACTTTACGGTAAAAAAAACCTTTTTAAATAACTATTTTTGATTTTTGAAAATTATTATTACAGCATGTTGTACAACACTATGCTTCATTTTATACAATTCTTGATAGATACTTACCAGTTTTACCCACCACACCTTTTATTGTGACTAGTGCCACTAAAATTAGTAATAACCGTCTCATTTTGGAACAGCAGAGTCGCCAACTGACGTTCTGCTCATCGTCCTCTCTTTTTATATGTGCTTTCCAATTTGAAAAAATGCCCGCTTAAACCACTTCCAGGTCAGTTTTGTCCATCTGATGGGAAAACCCAGGTTCTTATGCTGATGCACGTACTAAGCAATCTATGTTTTTTTTTTTAACTGACCAGAGCTGTGTTAGGGTGTTCCAAAATCAGAAAACCCCCTTGGATACCTCCTTAAATTCAAGATAGTTCCATAACAAAGTCACATTCCAAGAATTTATTTCTGAAACTGATTTATTAGGTAGGCAGGAAAATGTTATTTTATAATGTAATTGCTCATAAATTAATCAATTGACTTCATAACATTCAATTTTGCATTCTAGATATTTGAATCACCCTACTGTTCAAGCTTATTTACGTATAGAACAAAAATTATCAGCTCTGCGAGTAAAGACGCTTAACCCTCTGACGGCCAAATTATTTAAATTTTATTATTTGTTTCCCTTGTTCAAGAGGTCGTTGTGAGCAAGTTTGGTCCTTTAAAATGCTTTACTTGCCTTTTTAACTGTCGTCTTCTATTTACATTTATCTTGTTTATTTTTTTCATCTTATAGCCTACCTACAAACTAGAAAAAGTCTCATAAAAAATTAAACAGAACAAATAGCTAAGATTGGCTAAAGTTTCTATTTCAGCCAAGTTATGATTGTTTGTTAAAAATAATGGCATTTTTTTAAAAGTATCCAAATCCACTTATTTAAAAACATTACCCACTTTCAATAGATCAATATAAATTTATTTTTTTTGAAATTAAAATATTAATGTGGTGAATCGGGATTCGGGCCAACAGAACATGAATATATAGGGAGAAGCAGTTTTTAGCAATTTTGTCGTTCAAATGAAACCAATCAAAAATCTCATTATATTGTACACAACGTGGCTAAAAACCTGTCTCAGATTACAATAACCGTTATTCATAAATTTCCGGATACTTTAAATCAGGGATTCAGGGATTCCAATGCTAGATGGACTTTGTTTCAAACAAATAAATAAGTACCTACAACAACAAATCGACTAACGAAAACGTAAAAGAAATTTTAGTTTATAACAACCAGGTTCCTCCATCTAATTTATTTTTGTAAAGTAAATTTTGAAGGAGACGCATGGTAATTATCAACTTGCAAATAATGTTTGCAAACACCCAATAAAAATTCAAATTAATTGAAACATTTTGTTCCAAAAGCAACTGATTTATTATAACTCACTCCAATAAACCTTCAAAACGCCAGCACGTTCGCAACACTCGCTTCCACCGGGATGGCCGGAATCGCCTTCATCAGAGCGGCCACCGTACAGCAGTAGGTGTACCCCTGGGCAAAGTTCGCGTAGTTTGCGTTGGCCCAGCCATAGGTGGTACACACATTGCTGCAAAGCATCTCAGCAGCGGGCATGCTGGTTCTAAACGGATCATTGTTGGTCACCAGGGCAATTCCCGCGTTGGTGCTGGGTGACTTTACGATCTTCCAGTACCACTTTGGGGTTTGGATTCCACCTGCCTCCAGGGTGATTGGGGTTTGTTGGCCACCTACGTTGGGTAGAGTCATTATTCCTTGGTTTCCAGTGAAGATTTGAACATCCTCTTGGAGTCGGTTCGATACTGCCCGAACAGCATCCTCAACACGAAGCCAGTTTCCAGCGTTGACCGCCTAGAATGATTGATTTTATCGAAAATGGCTATCTCTGTCAAAGTAAAAACTGTACCTGCCATTGTGGAGCCACGTTAACGTAATAATAAGTTGCCCATTGCCAGGGACGAAAGATGCCGTCGGCATCCGGGGACAGATGACCACGTGACATGAAGGAGCTGGACGTAATGTACTTATCTGCCTGAGTCTGGGAACCCAACAGAGTGGCGAGACGAGAACTCTGCTGAGCCGTAGTGTAAGAAGTCGCTGGACTTACGGTGGACGCCGTTCCTGTTACCTTGAACGCCGGACGGTAAGCTTCGCTAATTGCATCTGTTGAGACAAAAGTTAAGGTTAGTTAAACTAGATGAACCACCTCTCGTCCCGAACTCACGCTTGATGGCTCGCCCCGGAATCACATGCCTGGTGTAGATGACCGACGCCGTATTGACGTTGTAGCACGACTGGATGTACGTCACCATCTGGCCGCTCGAATTCCGAAAGCCAATGTTACGCAGCTGACCCGCTCCGCCACCGCAGGCCGTGCTCGTTACTTCCAGCTCGCCGGTCACACGCGTCGAGCAAGTCAACGCGGACGAATCCACTGTAGCGACCCACATCTTAGATGAAATCCCCGACGCAATAATGTGCGATTGGACTTTGATCCATGATGAGGAGATTTCATCCAGTGGTGAAATTAAAGAGAACCGTGAAGTCGCTCAAATCATAATTAGTCTACAGCCAAATTACCCCCAGGGGAACTTGGCCCAGTTAGCATAACTTCACAGTTCTCTTTTCAAGATCAAACGAAGGGCCGGCTGAGGCGATGTCGTTTGTGCGTTCGGGTTTTCACACGCGCCAAAAACAGATGGCCCATGCGCGAGCCGATAGGAGATCGAATCTAATCCACTTGCTTATGCCAGAGGGAGAGAGAGAGATAGAGAAAGGGGGAAGAAAGACAATATGCGACACTTCGGGTTTTGACTCGTTGACCAATCAATTAGGACATGGAGGGGATAATTACCTCACCCGCTAATTGATTGGTCAGAAGGTCTCGGCAAGAAATCCGAACCCAAAGGATTCCAGGAATTATGGGGATCTTCAAAGTCCTCAAATGAACTAAGAGGACACTATAAAAGGCGATCGAAAATCTCGATCGGGGTTCAGTCAGTTGTTCAGTATTCAGTATGTAGTTCAGTTTTGCTCAGTTTTTCAGTATGTAGTTCAGTATGTAGTTCAGTTCGGTGTTCAGTTCGGAGTTCAGTTCAGTAGTTTAGTGTCAGTTTTGGTGTTTGACCTTTTGTAACTCATTAAACTTTTCAATAAAAAGTTAAGAAAAGTGATCGTGCCCGCGTTTTTCACTCAAAATCAAAAAGAAATTCCAGTGTTTGAAGAATATCGGGTGGACGGCGCGATACAGTGGTGACAGCAAAATTCCAAGAACGGAAGGAGACGCCATCTTGGATTGGAAGAAAAAACCAGTGCCGACATGAAAATTTGGTAAGTACTTTTACAATTTTAACTAATTAATGCAACTAATCAACTTTGAACAATCGTCTGAACCATTTTTTTTAAATATTAGAATCTATTTTTACATTATTCTGATATTGTCTTTTTCCAAAACATTTTCATTAAAAAAAAAAGTGTTTCATTAATTTTGCTTTATTGAAAAAGAAAGAGAATAAAAAGTGTACAAAAATAAAATTTTCTTATTGAGTGTTGAAAAATCGCAAAGAAAAAAGCAAAGTGAAAAAAAACAATAATTTTAAACGTGAAATCGTTTACTAACCAACGGACTGAAGCCCCCACCCGCGGTAAGCAACAGTTCAAATATCACAAAAGTGCATACTAAACCAAAATTTCAAAACTGAAAAATAAAAATAAAATCGAAATTTAAACGCGACATCGTTTACTAACCAACGGACTGAAGCCCCCACCCGCGGTAAGCAACAGTTCAAATATCACAAAAGTGCCTACTAAATCAAAAATTAAAAATTAAAAGAAAAATGAGTAATAAAAAAAAATAACCGTGATTCGCCTACTAATTCAGGAACTCTAGCCCCCACCAGCGGTAAGCGAAAGTTCGAATATCACAAAAATATTTTACTAAACCAAACAGATCAAACCCCTTAAAAATATACAGTACAAGAAAAATAATAAAATAATAACCGCGATTCGCATACTAATTCAGGAACTCTAGCCCCACCAGTGGTAAGCGAAAGTTCAATCCGAAATAGTGAAACACTAAACCAATCAATCAAATCATAATATTAAAGACAAATATCAAACCAGTAAACGAGATTTCGCCTACTAATTCAGAAACCCTAGCCCCCACCAGTGGTAAGCGAAGGTTTAATCCGAAAAGTGAAATTACTAATCCAAATTCTCAGAAAAATAATAATGAAATAAACAAAAACCAACACTCAACAAGAAAAGAAAAAGTAAGTGAAATAAAAAAAAAAATAATCTCAAAAGTACACGTTTATCAGATTGAATTTTTTATTCATTTCTCTTCAATAAAAAAAAAAAAAGGAAATCAAAAATGGAACATCTTGAAGCATACATTGATGCAGAGCTTTCGAACTTGAAGAAAAGCATCAATAAACCTAGGAGCGAACAAAATACTCTCGACAAAATTGAATTATTTAATGATTATTTTCAACAATATGAAGCACTTGTACGAAATAAGAAAAGTAAGAGCAGTGCGGAAATTTCAAAGATAATTGATTCATATCACAATAGAGTTCGCGAAAAAGTGGAAAAAGCTTTGGATATTTTGAAAAATCCAAAACATGAAACAAATTCAGACGTTAAGGATGATAATGATAAAAAATCAAAAACTAATAATACTAACACGGCTGAAGAAGAAAAAGTTTTGGTACTAATTGAAAGATCAACAGATGACGAAATAAAAGATTTAAAATTATCTGATCAACTTTCCAACTTGGAGTGGGTCAGTGATAAAATTGATACATTTAAAGACAACTGTAAAAATTATAACAGGCTTGTCGAAGAAATTAAAACCAAAGTAAATTCTGAATATTTCAAAAATATACTAATCGGCCAAAACAGATTTTTGGAAAAAGCTGATGAAGCTTATGAATTTTTAAAAGAGGCTGAGAAGAAATTAATCAAAAATAACGTTACTCAAAACCAAAATAAAAAACCATCCAAAATTATTATCCAAGAGAATACAAATAAAGTCCAAACAGTACTTGGTAACAAAAACTATCATGAAATTCAAATTTTTAATTTTCCCATGAAATTGGCAATTCAATGTATTCCTGATTTTCATGGAGCAATAAATGAATTAGATCCTTTTTTATTTCAAATTGATCAATTTGCTTCACAATTACCCTATGGGGTGGACGAAGCATCGTTGATTAATGTGGTGCTCATGAAATTAAAAGGCACAGCACTTGATAGGACAAATAAAATTCGCGGCAAAAATTGGGCCGAAACAAGGGAAAATTTGATTAAAGAATTTTCCTCTGTTGCATCTGTTGAAAATATTCTACAGAAAATTGAAACATTAGAGCAAGGTCAAAATGAAAATTTTAAAAATTATAAAAAAAGAGCTTTGAATATTTTGAATGAAATTTCAATCATCGAACAGAAAGATAATATTGACGGACAATTTGCTAGGAGAAGTTTAAAAATCCACTTTCTGGGTGGTTTGAAAAATTGCAACTTAAAACAGTTAGCCAAGACGCAAAGAGACAAAAATTTTACTGAACTTCTGGATTATTTGGATCAGGAGTTCATAGAATGTGAACAAATTGATGACATCGAGAGACGTTTACAAGCATGTAAAGTCTCAAAATATAATTTTCAAAAACAATCAAATAATTCCGCTTATAGAAATTTTTCAAGATGGAATGATACACGTCCAGATATTGCAACGAATTGGAACAGATACCATAATTATCTACCAAATAATAGAAATAATCAAAGACCAACTCACCAAACAAACACAAACCAATATATTAGACAGAATCAGTACCAGGAAAACTATAATAGAAACTTTAATAATTATCAACAAAAACCAAAAGCAAACCAGCAATTACTACCTAACAACAATTCAAGAGATTACCCAGAAAGAATGGGCCAAAGGAACTATCAACCTCAGATTAATGAAACAAGAAATAGATACCCAAATTCACAACAAAACCGAATTCAACAAATACCAAGATATCAAAATCAGAACCGCCAACGTTCCGAAAATTATCAAAATAATAGATACAACAATAACAACACCAATAGTAACCAAGATAATCGCTATCCAAAAACTAATAACTGGGGTTTTCAAAATTCTACAACCAATCATACCAAACGAATAAACATTTATTTGAAGCAAACACAAATTTAAGTCAAAACACAAATCAGAAAAATGGTAGAATTTTTGCAAGAAAAATTGAAAACTTCCTAGAATATAACCCCCCACACGAAACTATTCCGATTATCCTTACACCAAACTACCAATTTCGAATAAGAATTGCGTCTTCGAAAACTCCACGTCATAAAGTAAAATTTTTACTAGACACAGGAGCATGCACAAACTTAATTAGGAAAAACGTTTTAAACTCAATGGGTTATTCAGTTTTTAATAACCATGAAAAAGTTACTCTTTCAACAATTTCAGAAAGTGTTACTCATTCGATTGGTACAGTTATGGTACATTTATTAGTGGGAAACACAATCTTTATAACTAAATTCAGTGTCATGAAAAATTTACCTGTGCCTGGTATTATTGGTGCAGATTTTCTTAAAAGCATACTTTATTTATAAGTGAAAATTTTGAATTTTGGTTCTAAAACGTGCAACAACACGAATGATAATGAAAATGTCCATGATAGAAAAACCAACACTATTGCAAATTGTTACGAAAATAATCCTCGTTTTTACCAAAATCGAAGAAATGAAGTGAAAGAAGCTGAACAACCAATAAATAATTACAATGAAGCGCCTTATTTAGATACTGAGCACCAAGAAAAAGTGACATCACAAGAACTCGATTTAGATACTGATCGTGATTGCGACGTAATCGAATATAAACAATTTAAAAAGGTTAGAGGTTATGAGAGAATGGAACAGCTACTGAATATTATCAAATTAGACCATCTAACAAATGGATCTTATAGAGATATAAAATCAATTATACAGAAATTTAATCACATATTTTTTCTGGAAGGTGACGAATTAACATATTCAAGAGCGGCTATGCACGAAATTGAAACAACAACTAATATACCTATAAACAAAAGGCAATATAGAATGCCAGAGTCCACAAAAAGCCATATTGATGAGCAAATTGCAGAAATGTTAAAATTGGGCATTATTAAGCCAAGTAAAAGTCCTTGGAATGCACCAGTTTTGTGCGTACCAAAAAAATGTGATGCAAATGGAAACAAGCGCTACAGAATTGTAGTAGATTTCCGAGCGCTTAACTTAATTACAAAACCATTTGTGTATCCAATACCGTTAATTAATGAAATTTTAGACAACATTGGTAATAGCAAATTTTTCTCTTCAATTGATCTTAAATCGGGATTTTATCAAATTCCGATTGATTCTCGAGATGCTGCAAAAACTGCATTTTCGACATCAAAAGGACATTATGAATTTACAAGAATGCCGATGGGTCTTAAAAATAGCCCTTCAACATTCCAAAAGCTAATGAATACTATTTTATATGAAATACAACCAGTAAAAGCGTTTGTGTATTTAGATGATATAGTTGTTTTCGGTACAACAATAGAAGAACATAATTTAAATTTATGCAACATTTTGGAAGCTTTGAGCAAAAATAATTTAAAAGTTGAACCAGAAAAATGCAATTTTCTTAAAAAAGAAATTAAGTACCTTGGACACATAATTGATGAAAACGGTATAAGGCCTACAGATGAGAATATTAAAACAATCAAAAATATGAAACGTCCACAAACAATACGAGATGTTCGGTCGTTTTTAGGAACAGTAAATTTTTATGGAAAATTTATTCCAAATATGGCGGATAAAAGAAAACATTTGAACAATCTTCTTAAGAAAGATACGAAATTTATTTGGACAAAAGAATGTGAAGATGCGTTTAATGTCCTGAAAAATTGTTTAATTTCAGAACCAATTTTAGTTCGACCAAATTTCAAAGATACTTTTGTTATTACAACCGACGCAAGTGACTATGCAATCGGAGCTGTACTATCAAATGAAAAAACAAATGATCACCCAATAGCTTTTGCTAGTAGAGCATTAAGTCATTCAGAGAAGAGATACTTTATAATTGAAAAGGAACTTCTCGCAATTGTATGGGCGATTGAATATTTTAAACATTATATATTCAACCAACATTTCATTGTTTATACGGACCACAGGCCGTTAATTGCATTATGGAGACTAAAAGAAACTTCTCCTACTCTTTCCAAATTAAGATTAAAAATCCAAGGCATTGGATGTGAAATTAGATATAAACAAGGGAAAGAAAATATTGTTGCAGACTTTTTATCTCGAATGCAACACGAAGAAATTAAAATTCATAACACTGAAAAGATTTCAGAAAATTTAAGTAATAACATTGTAGCTGTTGTAACCAGACAACAAAGACGCCAACAAACAAATTCTCCAAATAATATTATTAACAATTCTAATCACAATAAATCGATTGATGATAATGAAAATCAAACTAACAAGTTATTTAATGATGATGATGGTGAAGATTTCAATACAACCATTGATTCTTTGCAAGCAATAGATATTGAAGATGAGACAATTGATGTTTCGAGTAAACAATTTAGCTTGGACGATTTTTTCGATGCTCAAAACAATGATGAGTTAGATTTTAAATTACTTAAATTTTCAAAAACAATGATTGATTTTGATTCAATAGATGGAACGTTTGTAATAATCAACAGTAAAACTGCTTTTAAAGAATTAAGTCAATTGATCGATTTACCACACGGGATGAAAGATTATTTAGACGGAAAAACTTTTTCATTTCCCATGCATAAAATATGGGGTATAATTTTAAATGGTTCCAAACGTTCGACTATTAATATAGAAGAACTTTTCGATGGATTTTTTAGAAGGTTTTACAAAATGTCCGAATTTTGCGAAATCCGCAGAAAACATACAAATAATTTCTTTCAGAAACTTACAACGTTTTCCGGAAATCAATATTTTAAGATTTTTCGCAAACAAATTTGAAAAGTTTTTCACATTGTATGCGTCTGAAGAGGAAAGAATTTTTGTCAAGGTAGAAGATAGGGAAACGGTATTGAAAGAATTCCATGATGCTCCTTTGGGAGGTCATGTTGGTGGAAAAAGAATGCTTAAAAGAATAAGCCCACTTTTCAAATGGGATAACATGAAAAGAGACGTAGAAAATTATGTGCGTCAATGCGAATCATGTCAAAAGAATAAGATATGGCCGACAAATAAAATACCGATGAAAATAACGACAACTTCATCGGAACCATTTCAGAAAATTTATATGGATATTATAATTCTTGTACAATCTGAAGATAATAATAGATATGGTCTTGTCATACAAGATGATCTAACTAGATTTTTAACTGTTGCTCCGATGCCAGATCAAGAAAGTGAAACGGTAGCAAGAACATTTGTAGATTATTTTATTTGCAGATACGGTTGCCCTTTGGAGGTGGTAACCGATCAAGGTGCAAATTTTATGAGCAGCCTCATGAAGAATGTTTGCAAGCTCTTAAAGATTAAAAAGATCTGCACTAGTGCATATCACCCTCAAGCTAACTTGGTTGAAAGATCAAACCGAGAATTGAAAATATATCTTCGACAATTTATTTTAGGTAATCCTGAGTCGTGGGACTCATTGTTACCATTTTTTACGTTTGAATATAATTCAACGATAAATTCATCAACCGGTTACTCACCGTTTGAATTATTGTATGGAAGAGCAGCTAGAATTCCTACATCCATTTTTGCATACAAAAATGATAGCTTAACATACGACGATTATATCGCCGAACTTAGAGCAACTCTTAAAGGCATTCATGAAAAAGCAAAACAAAATTTGATAATTTCTAAAAATAAAAGAAAAATTATTTACGACCGGCATTCCAACGAATGGCAACCCATGTGGGGAGATTTAGTTCTTGTGCAATCTATTCCTTCAGGAGTAGGGAAGAAACTCCAAAGTCTTTGGAGAGGACCTTACGAAGTTGTTGATATTCCAAGTGAACAAACAACAATCATCAAAAATGGAACAAAATTAGAGAAGATTCACAACAATAGATTGAAGAAATTTTATGACTAGCAACTTCAATTTGTGAAATTTAAACAAAAAAAATATAATAATAAGAAAATCAAAAAGAAGCAAGGTTTATTAAAGATCCAAGCATCTAATCTTTATACGAATATTTGGTATTTCTTGAGTTCATTTTTCGGTTGATTTAAACCACACTTAATATTTTTTTCAAATCCATAGGGCTGGAATGCGAATCATAGGGAAAGCATTGATATTTTTAGATGGATAACGGATGGAAATATAATTCTTGACCTCCAAATAGATATTTTTCTGGCTAAATTGGATTAAAAGCTTTGAAGATTTATACGCGCCTCCTCACAAACGAAAAAGAAAGGCTAGAACGAAGCCATCGGATGTAGAGGGGACTATTTCAGTTTAAAGTATTCTGAATAGTTTTGTGCTAACATTTTCCTTAAGCAATTCCAATTGAGCTTCAAAAATTCAAACAGACTCAAGAATGTGTTTTTGTCTCAAGGAAAGAAAAACAAAATCAATTGAAAGTTGGAAATGTTTCGCATTCTTGTACTGTTTTTGGAAAACATGAATAAATGGTCATTAAAAGAGATAAAAAAATATATAAATAAATAATTCAATCTAAAAATGAACCAAGATCAATGAAGTATACACAAAAAAAATTGTAAACGAAATTAAGCGCCATGTAACGCTCAAAATAAATACTTTCAAAGAATTGTGGATGGAAAAAGGATATTGATCAAATATTTATAATTCAATAAAAAAAAATTTTGCTTATTCAATAAAATTATAAAACAATAAAAAGTTTTCCAAGTATGACAATAATATCTGATATCTATTTTGAATTTCAGAAAAAATAGCGGATCCGGATCTCAATTTTAAGAAAACATATAGACAAAAATTATTGTCAAATCTAAGTAATATATAATATGAAAAGCCAAGAAAACCATTCTTCAACAAACAATGTTGGTCGCATTACAAAGTTACTGATCAAATAATTAAAAAAAATATATTATTAAACACAATCGCGATGATGCAGGAAATAATTTTGGATTAAAATTCTACTGAGAATATGAAACGCGAAGCATTATACTGCATAAACAAAATATTAGAAGATATCAACACTCTTCTATCAAATCAACATTATATTCTTCTCATAGCACGATAGTTTCAAATTACACGGTTTTAATATTTAAAATGTATATAGAACTGGCCAGTTCGCACATAAACTATTGTTAATAAATAATCGTTAAAATTTAAATTTTAGCCAGTTCACACATAAACTATTCTTAATAAATAATCGTTAAGATTTAAATTTTAGCCAGTTCACAAATTAATTATTGTAAAAAAAAAAATCGTAAATTTTAAATTTTATCAACTAATTGAAAATATTATATACGTTTCATAAACATAAAATAATTCAACGATTTGTAAAAGAAAAATGTCTCAATTCAAAGGAGACATTAAATTTTGGATCAAATATCATTTAAACGAAAAATCAAAAAAAAAATGAAGTGTAGGAAATTAGAACGATTTAATTAGAATTAGACCAACTTTACGGAAATCAATGGATCAGAAAATAAAAACCCAAAATTTGAGAACAATAATAATTACCAAACGGCCTAACTAACGCAAAAAAAAAAAAAACAAAAAAAACTAACAAGAATAATAAAAATGCGAGCCTAATAACAAAAGGTCTAAACAAGTATGTACGAATCGAATGACTGCGATTGCATGATTGACGCTGTATGGACAAGGAGGTGCACCCCAGCATGTTTCAAAAGAGTGTGGTTTTGATTCAATTATCAAGTGGTGGTATAGAACACATTTTTGTCACATTTATTAATAACTATTTTTCTTTTCCAACAGATTCAGTCCCACCTTCGAAAGGAAAGGGGAAGATAAGATTTTGTATAAACAAAATCCGGATACATTCTACAGTTCATAGCATTTTTTTGGTGATAGACAGGACTTTGACTACGACAAATTATGGCTACTAAAAAAAAAGAGTGTGCGCATTTTCAATAACCTAAGTTTTTGCAGAATGTGCGCAACCACAATACGGGAAAAGTTTTCTTGATTTAAAAAAACGATTTCAATCTACAAGTAATTACTTTCAACTTAATAAATATAAATATTGAATGTGATGGATTTCCCTCTCGAATTTGTCGAGATTGCATTAAAACATTTTTGAATATGAATGATGCATTGGTTCGTTTCAAAACAGCCAATATATGGACTAACACGTATATTGAAATCGGATTTTCACAAAACAGACTTTTACGATCAGGAAAGGAGGTTGACAATTGCATCTACACGGACACATCATCAGAAGATCCGCATGCTACTAATGCTTTTCAGGCGGACAACAATAGCGACCATAATAAACTAACAATCAACAACCAGAACTTACTAACGAATGTAATTAGAGAATCTGACGAGGAATCAAAGGACACAGCGGTTACTATTTTATCGAACGAATCTAGCGACAACTCCTCAGAAGAAGGCGAAAAGGATGAGATAAAATCTACGAAGATGAAGACGATGAGGCGAGAATCAACAAAAATTAAATAAAACTTTCAGGACAAACATAAAATATTAACAAACAGAATTTTAACAAACATTAAAATAATAACATATTAATTTTGCATGAAAAAAAAACTTTTGAACTAATAAGATGATTAACATACTAACCATCAAATAACATTGCCTTCAAACAATATAAAATTGTTTTATATGTATTATAAAATAATTTTCTATTTTTGCGTTATATATCAAACTTTAACTGTTGATCACCATGTGTTGAAAAAAAAAATATATCAAGGAAAATTTTAAACAATCATATACAAAGAATCACAAACGGAAATTTATTTGTTCTCAACAAAGTTCAAACAAAATATTATATTATTAAACCATTCTAAAATGATACATTCAAAGAAACTAGATCAAACCAAATATTGTAATACTCAAATAAATCAAACAATGAAAACAAAAACATTATAAAATTTGCAATTGTATTACAGGTAATCGATTCGAATATATGTTCAACCATTATTATAATGTGCCAAGTTACACGCAAAATGAACATTCGCAAAAAAAAAAAAATGTAAAAAGACAACTTTTATCTCGTAATAAAAATTATGTTCATTTAAAATATATATTAAACAATAACTACTTATATTCAGTTTTTCTAAGGATATTTACATTTCTTTAATGCCACAGTTCAGTTGAAAATTATTCCATGTTTGTAATTGTCAGTAAAAATATACTACCAAAATTAAGAGGTTATAAGTACGAGTTTGATCTTATAACATAAATCTAATTATAAAAGCTTAATACTTTTGCAGTGTCAATGCGAATGCAAATATGTTTCTCATTTTCAGCAAACTAAAATATGCAAAACTCTCAGAACGAAAATGCACAATTTCCTCATAACCAAAAGTAGCCAATAAAATGATCATAAAATTATGAACATTTAAGAAATAAAAGGCCACGAACATGAGTAGAAAACAAGTCTCGGATCAAGGTTTCTGATGACTAAGTGCTAAGACCTGAGAAGCATACACATAAAAAAATAACGCTGAAAAAAAAAAAGAATACAAAAAAAATGCATATAATCAAAAATGATAATCAACATATTTAGAAGCTAAGCATTGCACAAGTTGAAGCACAATAAGATAAACCAAAGAACTTAATTCAGATCAAACTCACATTTATAATTTCCGTCTGTCGCGAAGAAAATGAAAGACAAAAAACATTCCTTTATCATTATTACAACTGAACTGGTATGCATAATAAAAAAATAAATAAAAACAGTAAATAAGTGAACTATGCAAACAAACCAAAGAAGATACACCAAAATGAAGGATGAGAGGCCAACAACGCGAAACCAACTATGGTCATCATCTCCACACCTGCCAAAGAGTTTGCAAGGCAATCCCAGAAGACGAGTACTCACTGCGGAGGTACACGGACATCAGACGAAGCAGCCTACGAGCGGTACACAAAAATTACCAATATCAAAACACCAAGGATAGGAAAAAAAAAATGTTTAGCTATTTGATAAATCTCTCTCCACTCCTTAATTGTAGAACAGATGAATCAATCTATTGTAACACAAGTTGTTAACAGAAAAATAAGATCATAAAGGAACAAAACATTGCATCCTAAGAAACATTATATCGAACCATCCTTGAAACCAACAATCAACTGGCAGTAGATGATCACCTATTCTAGATGAACATCTAGCTGGGAAGTGTGGGGGTATGTAGCGACCCACATCTTAGATGAAATCCCCGACGCAATAATGTGCGATTGGACTTTGATCCATGATGAGGAGATTTCATCCAGTGGTGAAATTAAAGAGAACCGTGAAGTCGCTCAAATCATAATTAGTCTACAGCCAAATTACCCCCAGGGGAACTTGGCCCAGTTAGCATAACTTCACAGTTCTCTTTTCAAGATCAAACGAAGGGCCGGCTGAGGCGATGTCGTTTGTGCGTTCGGGTTTTCACACGCGCCAAAAACAGATGGCCCATGCGCGAGCCGATAGGAGATCGAATCTAATCCACTTGCTTATGCCAGAGGGAGAGAGAGATAGAGAAAGGGGAAGAAAGACAATATGCGACACTTCGGGTTTTGACTCGTTGACCAATCAATTAGGACATGGAGGGATAATTACCTCACCCGCTAATTGATTGGTCAGAAGGTCTCGGCAAGAAATCCGAACCCAAAGGATTCCAGGAATTATGGGGATCTTCAAAGTCCTCAAATGAACTAAGAGGACACTATAAAAGGCGATCGAAAATCTCGATCGGGGTTCAGTCAGTTGTTCAGTATTCAGTATGTAGTTCAGTTTTGCTCAGTTTTTCAGTATGTAGTTCAGTATGTAGTTCAGTTCGGTGTTCAGTTCGGAGTTCAGTTCAGTAGTTTAGTGTCAGTTTTGGTGTTTGACCTTTTGTAACTCATTAAACTTTTCAATAAAAAGTTAAGAAAAGTGATCGTGCCCGCGTTTTCACTCAAAATCAAAAAGAAATTCCAGTGTTTGAAGAATATCGGGTGGACGGCGCGATACACCACCACGGTGCCACCAACGGCGAAGCTTGTCCCCGAGCGGCACGTGATTGAAGTCGACGAAACGGTAACTGGAAAGTGAATTTGCTTTTAATTGAAGAACTGGACGGAGCAAAATTGTTTAGAAAGCTTACATCCGCTTAAAATACCGGATTGGCACGAGATTGCAGTTGTTTCACCCGTGTTCCAAACAAGCGAGGGACCGGCGGGAGCCCATAGTACATTATTGCGGAAGAACACCGGTTCCGGGGATTGCAAAGCGGTGTTGATGTTGACGGTGCATTCTGGAACGGATTTTAAAATTAGTTTGATTGGATTTATTTCTTAAATCTTTAGAATTTGTTTAAGGTGAAGCCGTTGATCATTTTCGAAGAAAAATGATCATCACTATAAAATATTCTGTATTAAATTCAATTAAACAAATTTCAGCACCAAAAGGAATCAGCGTGTGCCGGTTGTTGCCTTCTTGAAGCTACTGAAAGAATTTTTGATCTAAATCAATTGTGCTTCAAAATTTATAAAATTTTGTTGCACAGTCATTGACGTCCTAGTTGGCAATCATTGATGAATGACGATTTCCATAACTTCACAAGGAATGGGTTAATCGTTACCAAAAGGAATCAGCATGTGTAGGGCACTATTCTAAACAACTTGTAGAAGGAATTTTGACAAAATATTGAAAGCGACGCAAAATTTATATCTTTGAACGAAAAATCATGACAATGATGGAAGTCTTCACGTTAAAACATTCACCATTTTTGATCAAATCGTAAAAAACTAGACGTTTCTGAAATTATTCGCTCTACAGCATTGCCTTGGCGTTCTCGATTACGAGATTCCTACTCGAAACTAGGTGTCCGAAGGCTTGATTGTTGAGGCAATTGCAAACCACTTTTTACACCTTAGCTTCCATCCACCCCGGAATTCAAACTGACGACCTTTGGATTATGAGTACAACTGCCTACCAGCGACTCCACCGAGGCAGGAGACAGGGAGACGACTCCTACACCTGGACTGAGCTAACGATTAACCTCTAGATTAGATCGGGGCCAGCATTTACTTCCCCGTCTGACGGAAGGCGTGATCAGACAAATCTCGTCTCAAAATTTGCCACCGAGACCTTCTGGGACTAGACGTTTCTGTGTCGACGAAAAAACTAACTAGGTACCATGCGTCTCCATGGAAAATATTTTTAACGGATTCCTTGGACAATTTCACAAAACAATTAAAAAAATTGGCGGGGTTCATTTACAGGATTCCGAGATATTTTTGTATGTCACTACAGAAAATTATTAAGTTTAGTTAAGTACTTCAAAAGTTATGCTAAAAAACGATTTCGACTAAAATTCGGAAGATTATAAAAAGGGTGTTTTTTTAAGGAAACCTTTTTAGAAAGCTATTTAAAAAAACCTTTCCAACGGGCCAAAAATATTGAAGATCTGGCAACCCTATCAAAAGTTATGAGCACTTAAGTCAGGCCTGCCCAACGTCCGGCCCATAAAGCCATTTCATCCGGCCCGCGACGGCTTTTCAAAATAGTTCTATGACCGGCCCTTCATAAAATATTCAATAAATAAATTGAGTGTCTAAATAAATAAAAAATATCCTGAGATCAATTTTTCAGATATTATAACAAAACATTTATTTGTTTATTTTGCTTTTGACATAAAATGTTGCTAATTCAACGTTTGTTAAGATTATGCCTTTGTATTTTTTGAAATGATTTTAGTTCACATCTAAACATTCTTTATGTTTGAATTTAATTCTTATCATTTCAATATTGATGTTATCAGAACTAATTATTAAACTTGAAAAATATGCAAAAAGATTGCAAAAGACACTAAATTCTAATTTCTTAAAGTTTTGGCTGTTTTTATTTCTAATTTAAATGTTTCTTTTTCGACGATTTTGATTAATTATTATTTTTTTCAGAGCAACTTTTCAGTGATAAAGTTTTGCTGGGAAAAAGCTTAAAAAAGCAAATTAATCATATTGAAAATAATGATCGCTGCAAATATTTAAAAAAAATTAAAAAACAATCTATAGAAGTCAAGAAATCAGATAGAATTTTTTTCATAATCTTCAATAATTGTAAGAAATTTGAAGAATGACGAATCAGATATATATTTGTATACACTTGTTTATGTATTTGTTTACTTGAATTAACGTATTAAAATAAATTTTATGAAAAAAAAATGTTTACTGTTTTTTACTTTCACCAACATTAGTTCCGGCCCGCCTCTGCTTTAGAAAAATCAGATCTGGCCCGCAGGGCCAAAAGGTTGGGCACCCTTGACTTAACCCTCTACTGCCCAATTTTTTTTTTTCGAAAAGATTTATTTTTCCCGTGTTCAGGAGGTCATTTTGAGCAACTTTTGTTCTACGAAAAACTTTACTTCTCTTGTTTTATGTTTTTCTTGTTTCATTTTTAGTTTTTTAATTTGCATATATCTTGTTTAGTTTATGATTGATTTGGTAGTATTTGGCCTACTCTACCACCTAATATAATTACATTTCGCCTATCTAATTTTTTCACGTTTTTACAGTTACTTTTTCAATTGTTGCATGTTTTCACATTTTCTGCTATAGAATCGCACAATTATCATTTAAATTGCAAAAAAATGCGTAGAGGCATAGTCTGGGACACTACAAAAATTACTGCATACTTCTTTTTACTAAACATATAGAAAATGTTAGTAAAAAAACACAGCCAAAGTTGACCCCTAAAAAAATGACATTTTTAAAAACATTGGCAAAGTCACATAAAACAAGTAAAACTTCCAACCCATAAATTTTCTAAAATTTTAAGAGTTCTTCTTTCCAATGCTTTTTAAAGATCAAAAATCGGTTGGAAAATTGATTTTTGGCGATTTTTTAGATCGAAGCCCGTCTAAAGGCGGGGTTAGGTTGTAAAGGGTTAAGTGTTATTTGTTCACAAGGCCAGATCTCTAATTCCCAAATTTGTGAATTCTAAGAAATTTGGCAATGATGTAGCGTTACTTTTTCAGAACATGGATAACATTTCATGTTGCTATTTTAGGGACACCTCCTAATCGAGTCTAAGGCAAAAATAAGTATCTGTGCCACTTTTGAGCCAAATTTGTCCAAGTGTGAGATTCTTGCAGGAATTTTTTTTCTCTAATTCTGTTCAAGAGTGAAAAACGATCCGAGATGTTTTTGGAATTCCGTTATGAAACTTCTTAGGTACTTTTCCTGTCATTCTCGAATGACGAAACGATCTAGGCCTTCTTTTTAACTTGAAACTGAAAAGTTCAACTTTTTAGAACTTGTATCGAAAAGTTTTTTTTTCATGGTCGTTCTTTTAATATTTACGTCCACAGGCCGTATGCCAAATAGTCACCAAAACCACGAGTTCAGCCAAAAAATCCATCACACTTATCAAGCTATCCAGCTGTACTGTACAAAATCCGCTTAAATGACTTAGTTTTATAGCTTCTCCTTCGTGGTTGGGAATCGTGACTATCGAGCAAGTTGAATGATCATGAAAATTTTAATCATTGTTCACTACTCGGAATTTTTATTCAATAGTTTTAGACAGTCGTTGTTGCCATGTAGGTATTAGTCGCCTGATTTCTCAAATTTAGTTCAAATTATGATATTAGGTTGTTAGGTGATCTTGAAATCGTGGAGACGCATGATATTTTAACATTTTGTAGTTTTAATGTAAGTTATAGTTTTAATACTCACGTCCACGACCGGCATGCACACCAGCCACCAAAATGACAAACTGAGCGAATAACTTCATCGAAACTCTTGCAATGCTGCAGATAAACTGAGAGATCATGATTCGATTGATATAATTTTATACTTACCCAGCCAGACAGAAGAAATTTAGCCAGACGGAAAAAAAGTTACCAACTCCGTCATACTTTTTACAAAATAATGCAAACTTTTGTTCAGACAGTTTCTTCGGTTTTAAATTGACATTTTTTATTTAGCAGAGCAGTAGAGAACAGAGCTTATCATTGTATGAGACGAGGTGTACAAACCAGCTTTGTTTATTTTTTGGTAGATTGCTAATAATTGAATTTAAGAAACATGAAAAGTGATATCCGAAACAACTAAAACTCAATATGTTTTCGTCTACAAGTTTATTTATTTCAGTTACTCATAGTAATGTTCAAGAAGTCAAACACAAATGCAAATCGACACATTTCTAAATCTCTCTCGACAATTCAAACACAATTCGCACTCTTCCTACATCAAACCAACATCGAGGGACAATTGCGTGCACTCTAAACATAATAAGGAATTCATGCAGCCAAAGGAAAAATGCCATTGTTCGAGAATCGCCCTACGCCAAAATGCTGCTCTCCAAGCTGGTCTCCACCTCGAGTTTGTGACCCAGCTGACCGAACGCCGTCGCAATGTCCGCCGCCTTGTCCGGGTGGCACACGATGGCGGTTCGCGCTTCGGACGAGAACAGCGCCTTCACGTACTTTGCGCCAACGCGGGCCAAATCCGCTTCCGTTACCTTTCCGACGCGCTGCACCAGAGCCTGGTTGTACCCGGCCGGAACCTGCTTGAAGCTGGACAGGAAGGACTGCACCACCACGTTGCCGATGCTCTTTTCGCGGGCGATGATTTCAAAGATGAGCGAACTGCGCGCGGATTCCAGCAGGGTCGAATCCCACTCGGCGTTCGGCTGGAGTTGCTTTTCCGTAATTGACTTGGCCTCCTTGTACGCGGCGACCACGTTCGTCGCGCGGTACAGCGTAAAGTAGAGCAGCCCTTCGTTCGGGCGTGGGACGATGTTGTACCCGTACGAGAATCCTTGGCCACGGATCTGGCGCCACAGCGGACCCTCCAGCTGGGTCAGGTACTGCAGGAACAGCAGCAGCGGGGCCAAATCTTCGTCGTTGAAGTCGGTGATGGCCTTCGAGCTCGAGTACAGGAAGGCACTCTCGACGCTGCCCAGGCCCACGACCACGCCGGTGGAGTTGGCCAGGTTGCCGCCGGGCGTGTGCAGCTTCCAGTCCGGGATGACGGTTAATCTGTTGGTAGGAAAAATAGATTAAAGAGCTATACAATATTTTTTCTTGTCATGAGAAAAGAAGAAGAAAGTGATTTGAAAGAAGCTGGTCAGTCTCTCCGTTGCTTTTTGCGAGGCAAGGCCTGATTCGATCGTGTTTGGCCTGCGTCGTTGTTTCGCGCGGGAGAAAAGAAGAAGAAAGTGATTTGAAAGAAGCTGGTCAGTCTCTCCGTTGCTCTTTGCGAGGCAAGGCCTGCTTCGATCGTGTTTGGCCTGCGTCGTTGTTTCGCGCGGAAGAAAAGAAGAAAAAAGTGATTTGAAAGAAGCTGGCCAGTCTCGCTGATGCTCTTTGCGAGGCAAGGCCTGCTTCGATCGTGTTTGGCTTGCGTCGTTGTTTCGCGCGGGAGAAAAGAAGAAAAAAGTGATTTGAAAGAAGCTGGCCAGTCTCGCCGATGCTCTTTGCGAGGCAAGGCCTGCTTCGATCGTGTTTGGCTTGCGTCGTTGTTTCGCGCGCGAGAAAAGAAGAAGAAAGTGATTTGAAAGAAGCTGGTCAGTCTCGCCGTTGCTCTTTGCGAGGCAAGGCCTGATTCGATCGTGTTTGGCCTGCGTCGTTGTTTCGCGCGGGAGAAAAGAAGAAGAAAGTGATTTGAAAGAAGCTGGTCAGTCTCTGCGTTGCTTTTTGCGAGGCAAGGCCTGATTCGATCGTGTTTGGCCTGCGTCGTTGTTTCGCGCGGGAAAAGAGGAAGAAAAAAGTGTTTTTACCCAAATGCCACTTATTTATCATTATATACGCGCTGATCCCTGTTTTGCCTGATGGGATTGGAAGTTTAAAGATAGTTCGAGGATTCGTCTGGTTCTTGTTCTATGTTTAGGCGGGGCCAGACAATGCCCAATGACCTCGGAATTGGGCCGCTAGGATCTCTGCCATTCTGAAATGGGTCATTGGAAGCAGCGCGAGGGCTGTCACCACCTAATACCCGGGACTGAGATAAGCTGTATCAGCATAACCCAAGTCTGATACAAATTATACTTTCCCATAATTTCGCTGCCGGCCAGCGGGTATTGGATTGGACCACACACACACACACACACATACAATATTTTTTCTTGTCAAAACTTACTGCTTCTTGGGAACGCCCTCCGACGGCACCAGCTTCGACCACGGTCCCTCCAAATCAACCTCCAGCTTGGCCATCTCCTCCCAGTCGGCGGCCAGATGCAGCCCCAGATTCTCCGGCCTGGTAATAATCTCCCGAACCTTGTTCAACCGGTTGATAACCTTCTCCGCTCCCTCAGCCCCACCCTCCAACAGCTTAATCAACTCGCCCAAAAACTTTTGCTGTTTCAACAGCGAACTCACGCGCACATTGCTGTCCTTGTCGTAATACATCGCCTTCATCAGGTCCCGCACGATCGAGTTCCCCTCGCGCTTCGCCTGCGCCACATCATTGACCATCTTCGAGGCACAAACCTTAACCCGCTCGGCGGTAAACTCCGTCTTGTGCAGCAGTTCCGCGATCCAGTTGATGCCGATCTCATACTTGCCGCGTACGACCTGCATACACAGCGTGGCAGTGTTTCCAAACGGCCCCAGGCTGAACCGGCTGGTCGTTTCGATGCCCAACCGGGCGTCCGTTTCGATCGTGTCCGACTCGAGCGCCGCTACGACGGCCTCGTACGGAATCAACTCACCGTCGCGGCGAATTGGCGACTCCGTCAGGAGTTCCATCAGCAGCAGCAGGTACGGACGCAGCTCCGGCTCAACCGGTTCGGTGTTCATCGTGACCATGAGCTGTGGATGGAAAGCAAGAAGCGTTCAAGCGACTAACTCCTCACAAAACTCCACCACAACTTACGTAGCAAAAGTTGGTGTGCAGATGGTACGCCTCGGCGTACAGCGGCAGCTTCTCCAGCGTCAACCCGGCCGGACTCCGTCCCGCGCTAGACTTGAAAATCTCCACCGGATGGAACTTGATGCCGTCGGTCGAGGGAACCGGGATCGACGTCAGCATCTCGTCCGGCGGGGGGATTTCGTTCTTGGTCATGGCCTCGGCCAGTTCGCGACCCATCTGGGCCAGGCCTTCTTCGCCGAGGGCAGTTCGCTGTGCCTCGATGCGGTCCTGCTCCTCCTTGGCCGAGCGCTTCTGCTCTTCGATGCTGGGGACGGCCTGGACGACGACGCTTTTGGGCTATAATAAGAAATTTTTAAATCTTTAAGTTTTAAATATTAAAATAGATATATATTATTACATATTATGTAGTTGTTTATTCTATGCACATTTTTTTTTTTTTATCAATTTTGATAAATTATGTCAATTTGGTCAATTTTGGTAAATTTTCTCAATTTGGTCAATTTTGGTAAATTTGGCCAATTTGGTAAATATGGTCATTTGGTCAATTTTGGTAAATTTGATCAATTTTGGTACATTTGCTCAATTTAGTAAATTAGGCCAATTTGAAACCATTCAAATTCGGTTAATTTGATCGATTTAGTCGTTTTGTTCAATTTGGTAAATTTTGTTAATTTGTCATTTTGATAAATTTGGCAAATTTCATAATTTTGATAATTTTTGTCATTTTTATAACTTTGGTCAATTTGACATTTAGTTCATTTTGTAAATTTTGTAAATTTTGTAAATTTTGTAAATTTTGTAAATTTTGTAAATTTTGTAAATTTTGTAAATTTTGTAAATTTTGTAAATTTTGTAAATTTTGTAAATTTTGTAAATTTTGTAAATTTTGTAAATTTTGTAAATTTTGTAAATTTTGTAAATTTTGTAAATTTTGTAAATTTTGTAAATTTTGTAAATTTTGTAATTTTGTAAATTTTGTAAATTTTGTAAATTTTGTAAATTTTGTAAATTTTGTAAATTTTGTAAATTTTGTAAATTTTGTAAATTTTGTAAATTTTGTAAATTTTGTAAATTTTGTAAATTTTGTAAATTTTGTAAATTTTGTAAATTTTGTAAATTTTGTAAATTTTGTAAATTTTGTAAATTTTGTAAATTTTGTAAATTTTGTAAATTTTGTAAATTTTGTAAATTTTGTAAATTTTGTAAATTTTGTAAATTTTGTAAATTTTGTAATTTTGTAAATTTTGTAAATTTTGTAAATTTTGTAAATTTTGTAAATTTTGTAAATTTTGTAAATTTTGTAAATTTTGTAAATTTTGTAAATTTTGTAAATTTTGTAAATTTTGTAAATTTTGTAAATTTTGTAAATTTTGTAAATTTTGTCAATTTTGTCAATTTAATCATTTTGATCAATTTGGTAAATTTCATAAATTTTGCCGATTTGGTCAATTTGAAAAATTTGGAAAATTTGGAAAATTTGGAAAATTTGGAAAATTTTTAAAATTTGGAAAATTTTGAAAATTTGGTAAATTTGGTAAATTTGGTAAATTTTGTAATTTTTGTCAATTTGGTCGATTTTGTCAATTTGGTTAATTTCGCCAATTTGATCAATTTGGTATTTTTGTCAATTTCGTCAATATGGTAAATTTGGTAAATTTAGAAATTTAGAAATTTAGAAATTTAGAAATTTAAAAATTTAGAAATTTAGAAATTTAGAAATTTAGAAATTTAAAAATTTAGAAATTTAGAAATTTAGAAATTTAGAAATTTAGAAATTTAGAAATTTAGAAATTTAGAAATTTAGAAATTTAGATGTTTAGAAGTTTAGAAATTTAGAAATTTTGAAATTTAGAAGTTTAGAAGTTTAGAAGTTTCGAAATTTAGAAATTTAGAAATTTAGAAATTTAGAAGTTTAGAAGTTTAGAAGTTTAGAAGTATAGAAGTTCAGAAGTTTAGAAGTTTAGAAGCTTAGAAGTTTAGAAGTTTAGAAGTTTAGAAGTTTAGAAGTTAAGAAGTTTAGAAGTTTAGAAGTTTAGAAGTTTAGAAGTTTAGAAATTTAGAAATTTAGAAATTTAGAAATTTGGAAGTTTAGAAGTTTAGAAGTTTAGAAGTTTAGAAGCTTAGAAGTTTAGAAGTTTAGATGTTTAGAAGTTTAGAAGTTTAGAAATTTAGAAATTTAGAAATTTAGAAATTTAGAAATTTGGAAGTTTAGAAGTTTAGAAGTTTAGAAGTTTAGAAGCTTAGAAGTTTAGAAGTTTAGAAGTTTAGAAGTTTAGAAGTTTAGAAGTTAAGAAGTTTAGAAGTTTAGAAGTTTAGAAGTTTAAAGTTTAGAAGTTTAGAAGTTTAGAAGTTTAGAAGTTTAGAAATTTAGAAATTTAGAAATTTAGAAATTTGGAAGTTTAGAAGTTTAGAAGTTTAGAAGCTTAGAAGTTTAGAAGTTTAGAAGTTTAGAAGTTTAGAAGTTTAGAAATTTAGAAATTTAGAAATTTAGAAATTTAGAAATTTAGAAATTTAGAAATTTAGAAGTTTAGAAGTTTAGAAGTTTAGAAGTTTAGAATTTTAGAAGTTTAGAAGTTTAGAAGTTTAGAAGTTTAGAAATTTAGAAATTTAGAAGTTTAGAAGTTTAGAAGTATAGAAGTTTAGAAGTTTAGAAGTTTAGAAATTTAGAAATTTAGAAATTTAGAAGTTTAGAATTTTAGAATTTTAGAAGTTTAGAAGTTTAGAAATTTAGAAGTTTAGAAGTTTAGAAATTTAGAAATTTAGAAATTTAGAAGTTTAGAAGTTTAAAAGTTTAGAAATTTAGAAATTTAGCTATTTAGAAATTTAGTTAGATTTAGAAATTTAGTTAGATTTAGACATTTAGTTAGAAATTTAGAAAATCAGAAATTTTTAAATTTAGATATATGAAAAAAAAAAATTACAAATAAAGGAATTTCTTAATGTCTAAATTTAGAATTTTAAAATTTAGAACATTTAGAATTTTAAAATTTTAGAAATTTAGAAATTTAGAAATTTAGAAATTTTAGAAAATTAAAAATTTTTAAATTACAAAATTTAAAAATCTAGAAATTCATGAATTTAGAACATTGAAATTTATAATTTTGGAAATAAAGAATTTTAAACAGTTCCTTACCTCCACTAGGTACTTGTTCAGCAGTGACCTCCAAAATTCTTCGTCCTTGTCCTTCAACGCTTGCAGACACCTGTTCGTGTTCAAACGACCATCAAACTGGAAGCAAAGCGTAATCTTAATCCATTGAACCCAACATACAACCTTTCCAACTCACATCCTTCTCCACCTCCCCGTACAGCACATCTCCAATCACGTGAAAAGCGACGTCGTCGTGCGGATTGCTTTCCAGGTTGCTCAACGCCTCCAGAATGTACCGCTCCAACACGCTGGCCATCCGCTTCATGTCGATCTTTTCCTCGCCGGTGCCAATCTTCCCCAGAACCTGCTGCAGCTTCGGGTGGATCGCGTCAATCTTGCCCAGCAGGACGTTCTCGAACGAGATGTAGAGCAGCGATTCGGCGTTTTCGGCGATGTTGTACCCGACGCGACTCGCGTACGGATCCTCGATTTCGACAAACTCTCGCTGGAGTGGACTCACCGAAGTGTCCGAGAGGTAGCGCAACAGCACGGAACACGCGGTCAGTTCTTCGTACTGGGTGGTGGCTTTGGGGCCACGCCAGGCCACGTTAACGAGACCGCAATCCTCTTCGTCGGCGGGGTAGACGATTTTGAGGGTTTGGGACTCGGCAACCGGGTCGACCGGGGTTTGCCAGGGACGGGTGAAGGGCGGGAGTTTGCCCTTGGCGAGGATCTTCTCCTCGATTGGCTCGAGCGCCTTGAAGATGTCCTCGGGTTCGATTTGACCGGTGATGATCACGTGCAGATTGTCCGGACGGTAAAAACCGGCGTGGTAAGCGCGAACCTTTTCGTTGTCCGTGCTCGTCCGAAGGTTCTTCATGATTCCGCCGGTTTCCGAGCTGTAGCCACAGTTCGGGTAGATTGCGCGAAGCATCTCTAGATGAATCCGCGATTCGCCGGTGTTTTCGCGGCCCTGCATCTCACAGTACACAACTCCACCGTCTTCACCCTCCTCGGAAATGTGGTGCACTTCCGTGATGAAACCGGAATCCGTCAACGTCGGATACAGAATGTGGTCCAAATAGACCGGCAGCAGCGACAAGAACCCACCGCTTCCAGCGGTCGTCATCGTGTAGCACGTGTGGTCCGTGTCCGTCCAGGCATTCGTTCCGGAAGCCAAACACCGATTCGCCACCAAATCCAGGATGCCCTTGTACGGGTACTTCTCCGAACCGAGGAAAATCAAGTGCTCAAGTGTGTGTGGCAACCCGTCGTCATCGTGCGCCTCCGTTGCCAAAGCAAAATACCCGTTGACCAGGGGACCTACGGCGAAAAAACGCTAAATTAACCCTCCTTCATGCAACAACCCAAAAAACCGACCCACCTTCAACCTCGCCCACAATCACCGTCAGGCCGGTCTTCTCCGACCGGTACTTGCGCACCGGAATGACTCCGTTCGCCTTGGCGGAACTCACCAGCTGGAAACCCATTCTATTGCCGGAACAGCTGCTGCAGCCTGCCAGAAATGGTTCGGTATCAACGACGACGGAACAGCTCTGCTCCAAAGAAAGTGCAAACAGCGAACAGGAAAGCAAAAGAAGAAAGGACAGCGCAAACTTTAGATTGGAAATTGTGCACCCGGAATCCGACTCGGAAAAGCGGGGAAAACCAGATCAGAAAAACTGCCCGGAATGAGTCACGAAAACACCGCCGCAAAACACACTCCGTCGACGGGATGAAAAGCAAGATTTTGATTTTCTTCTGACAGTTCGATTTGCGGAGCGAAAGAGACGGCTGTTGCGATGAAAGGTCGTCACCAACACAAACGCGCCGAACCGGTTCGCGAAAATGCCGGGTAAACAAAAACATGCGCAGGGGTGGGATGACCGGTTGAGAGAGTTTGAGGAATGCGTTATGGCCTATCTACAATCACTTAGCTTAGAAAATTTCACTTAGCTTAGGAATTTGAATCAATGGAAATGAAGCCGAGCTTCTACAATGGAAAAGTAATCAAATTAGAAACTGACGTATGGTTTGAAAAATTTCAAAATCTACGGTAAGTTGACGTTTTAATATCAAAGGTAAACAAACAACTGCATAGCAACGTATATCAGCCCAGCAAAATTTCTAAGTTGATTGTGGATGACGGCCGTAAGTTGCGTACATTCCTAAGTAACTACTTTACTTAGATGTTCTAAGCTAAGTGATTGTAGATAGGCCATTAGCATTAGCAAAACATGCGAATTTTCATATACACGCAGACAAAATCAGACTTATCACATTGATAAATAACATTATCAACATCAATAATTTAAAGTTATTAATTTGATAACTTATCGTTTTGATAAACTTTTATTGTCAAAACGACAATCATTATTGTTTTTTTGATAAATAAAATTGTCACTGAATTTCTGCTGTCATTCCAAACATAAATAAACAAATCAAAAAGTAAAGAAACAAACATGTGGATTCATTGAGGAATATTCTAATCTAACTATTTTGAGGAAGTAAAACGTACGGTAAATCGGTTCGATGTGCTCAAGTAAAAAAAAGCCGGAAATGCCGCCGCCGCTACTAATTCTACCGCACCGAGTTCTTCGTAGAATCTGGCTTATACTGAACCTACGGGGACGACAACTAAAACCCCGATGGTTTGACACCAATTGTTGTCAAACGAACGGGGTCACTTTTTAGTTTGACATCTCTTTTACACGGATTTCACACACACTATCAAACGTTTGTTTTGATAGTGTGCGTGAGCGCCGTGTAAAAAGTGACTTTGACCAACCAACGGGGTACAAACTAAAAAAGTGTCAAACGAAAAAGTGACCAACCACCGGGGGTTGAGTGTACTCCCGCTACGGAAAGTTCGGCAGCGACTCGAAGTCCTGGAAAATCTGAAATCTTCCGCAACCTTCGAGCTGCAACAAAGTACACTTGGAATGGAATCAGAGGTTGATGGTGACAAGTTTGTATTGAGTTGTTTTTAAATAAAGATTGTATCGTGTTTTCAGTTTTTCACCTGAATCCGGGCTTCAACCTATCTTTGGACACTGTCAAAACGTTCCGGGCAACTTTAGCCTTGACAAATGCAAGCCAAAATGAAGCAGACCGAGAAGCAGACGGTATCGGGAGAGTCGGACCCTGTGGAGTTTCGGTTCGTCCGAATACCAGAAGAGAGTCTGAAGTTGACCGAATACCAGAAAAACGTGGAAGCGCTTGAGGTTGCTGCTGAAGTCGAGTCCAAAGTGGAATCTTTTTCACTTGGTGCATTCTCAGATTTGTGTAAATAAATACAGTCGTTAAATCACCCATTAAATGCTATTTTTTTGTTTTGTTTGGAATAAAAATAATGAAAGAATAGCCAGCAAAATAGTGATAAATACAATTTTCATTCCGATAAACAAAATTATAGTTTTGATTAACAAAATTTATCAAAATGATCAAGAATTTTATCAATGTGATAAGTTTTGCTTTTGACGTTTCTTCTAAGACGTTTATCAAATTGATAATACATTTTGACAAATCGACAAAAAAGTTTTATCAAATTGATAAGAAAACTTATTGAATTTGATAAAATAAATTATTGGTTGCCAACCGATAATTTTATTTATCGAATTGATGGCAAAAATTTATCGAATTGATAATTCATTTTTCTGCGTGTAGAGTTATCTACGTGCGCATGTATTGCGTGTACGTACACGAAAAAAAGTGAGGTTAAATTTTGTACCGTCCAGCAAAACAAATGGCGTGCTAGTGTGCGTGAGAGCGGGCTTAGATAACTCTATTGTCTTTCGATTAATATCAGAATGTGCCGAATAAATTTCTGCCACAGATTTTTAAGGGGTCAAATAAATTCTAAAATTCTAATATTCTTAAATTCTTAAATTCTTAAATTCTTAAATTCTTAAATTCTTAAATTCTTAAATTCTTAAATTCTTAAATTCTTAAATTCTTAAATTCTTAAATTCTTAAATTCTTAAATTCTTAAATTCTTAAATTCTTAAATTCTTAAATTCTTAAATTCTTAAATTCTTAAATTCTTAAATTCTTAAATTCTTAAATTCTTAAATTCTTAAATTCTTAAATTCTTAAATTCTTAAATTCTTAAATTCTTAAATTCTTAAATTCTTAAATTCTTAAATTCTTAAATTCTTAAATTCTTAAATTCTTAAATTCTTAAATTCTTAAATTCTTAAATTCTTAAATTCTTAAATTCTTAAATTCTTAAATTCTTAAATTCTTAAATTCTTAAATTTAAATTCTTAAATTCTTAAATTTAAATTCTTAAATTCTTAAATTCTTAAATTCTTAAATTCTTAAATTCTTAAATTCTTAAATTTTAAATTCTTAAATTCTTAAATTCTTAAATTCTTAAATTCTTAAATTCTTAAATTCTTAAATTCTTAAATTCTTAAATTCTTAAATTCTTAAATTCTTAAATTCTTAAATTCTTAAATTCTTAAATTTTAAATTCTTAAATTCTTAAATTCTTAAATTCTTAAATTCTTAAATTCTTAAATTCTTAAATTCTTAAATTCTTAAATTCTTAAATTCTTAAATTCTTAAATTCTTAAATTCTTAAATTCTTAAATTCTTAAATTCTTAAATTCTTAAATTTTAAATTCTTAAATTCTTAAATTCTTAAATTCTTAAATTCTTAAATTCTTAAATTCTTAAATTCTTAAATTCTTAAATTCTTAAATTCTTAAATTCTTAAATTCTTAAATTCTTAAATTCTTAAATTCTTAAATTCTTAAATTCTTAAATTCTTAAATTCTTAAATTTTAAATTCTTAAATTCTTAAATTTTAAATTCTTAAATTCTTAAATTCTTAAATTCTTAAATTCTTAAATTCTTAAATTCTTAAATTCTTAAATTCTTAAATTCTTAAATTCTTAAATTCTTAAATTCTTAAATTCTTAAATTCTTAAATTCTTAAATTCTTAAATTCTTAAATTCTTAAATTCTTAAATTCTTAAATTCTTAAATTCTTAAATTCTTAAATTCTTAAATTCTTAAATTCTTAAATTCTTAAATTCTTAAATTCTTAAATTCTTAAATTCTTAAATTCTTAAATTCTTAAATTCTTAAATTCTTAAATTCTTAAATTCTTAAATTCTTAAATTCTTAAATTCTTAAATTCTTAAATTCTTAAATTCTTAAATTCTTAAATTCTTAAATTCTTAAATTCTTAAATTCTTAAATTCTTAAATTCTTAAATTGCATTTTAAAATTTTCTAAATTTCTGCATTTTTTTACATTTTGATTTATTTATTGCTTATTGCGAGATAAGATTCGATTTTCCTTCGCTTCGACTTGGTTTGTTTTCAATACTTTCGATCCATCTAAAGGAGTTACTGTGTTCAATGCTCGATGACAGACAGGCTATGATGAACGGCGCATTTATTTATGTCTGCGTCTAGGTCGAACGGACAATCTTGTTCTTAATGATTGAAGCCCGTGATAATATTTTTACATCATAAAAAAATGGAAATAAAATTATTGTTGTTATGACTTTTTCCTTTAGTTTTCCTTATTGCACACTTTGCACCAAATTCTCCACCCTTGAAAATCATAACTGCACACCAAATTTGCACACTTGAAATCCTACCCCTTCTCCCCCCCGCTCGCATAGAGTGGTGCGTGTCTCGACTGAGCTTTGTTGCTTTTGAACACTTTAGAAAAGTTTCGAACTAGGGTGTGTCTCTTAGACAGTTTTTTTCTGCTGTAGTTTGAGGTGTGCACTTTTGTATAGAGCTTTCCACAAGTTGCACGATAATCTAAAAATCGCTGCAATCTGCAATATTCTGATCAAAATAACAAATTCCGCCCTTAAAACTTTCGGCATTCAAGATTCTGCTTTTTGAGATTCAGCTATAGGAAATAGGGTCCTAAAGCCCTCTGTCAATTTGTATGTACAATGGTAAAAAACACGGCTTAAAGCCATTTCTGATCACTTTCTTTTAATTTTAATGCCAAAAAAATTACAAGACAACATTTAACGATCGATCAACTATGGTCTCCTTAAAACGAGCTGTCAAGTAGGATGCTTTCTGTCAACAAAGGCCGCAGAATAAAAAAAAATTAAAAACCATTTTAAACTCTTTGCGGTTGTACAAAGGGTCAGATAAGCAAAGCAATCCACTTTAACGACCCCCGGGTCTTTTGTGTCTCTGTTTCTGCTCATTTCTAGGCGTCCGAAGGTTATGTGTGGTGAGTCACTCAAAACCTCTTTTACGCTAATGGACCGACGTTTTACTTCCCCATCCGATAGAAGGCGTGATCAGGCAAATCTCGTCTCGAAAAATGCCAGCGGGTCCGTCTGGGATTGAACCCAGGCTATACTGGGGTGAGAGGCTACCACGCTAACCACTGCGCCACCGGTAACGGCAAAGGGTATAAAGGGTCATTGTAATCAGAAAAATATGCTTCATCGTTGTGAACAATTTAGTTTTAGGACCTAAATCTGGATTTTTTTACCTTTTTTATCATTTCACATGTACATGTAATTTTGCTACCTAAAACTAGTTATTGAATTGAAAAAAAAAATCTTTTTAAAATTTTCTTTTCTTCATTTGTGTGCACCTACGTCAAAGACCAAGATGGGAGCGGCCGTGGCTGACTGGTTACGGTGTTCGCTTTGTAAGCGAATGGTCCTGGGTTCGATTCCCATCTGCTCCCAAGGAGAAAGATAGGAAATATAAATCTTGAAACTTTGAACATGAACGAAAAATCTAAGTCGCTCGAGTCGGGGTTCGATCCCCCGTCCTTTGGATTGGTAAGCAAAAATGCTAATCACTAGGCCATCGCGACTTGGTGAACTATAACTGGAATTAGGAATACTGTTACTACCAACTATATACGCGCTGGGTCCTTGTCCATTTGACAAGGGTTCGGAAGTTCTAAATAACGTTTGAACCCGATTGGTGCAAACGTTCTTCAGGGCGGGGCTTGTCGATAAAGCTGAAGTACCTCGCGCTCGGCTAGCCAGCGTAGAAATGGGTCACCGAAGCTCGGCAGAGCTAACACCTTCCAAATGCCTATGCGAGTTATTTGCATGAATAGAATGTAGATCTAAAAATACATGGAAACAACTCAATTTGTAAGAAGCGGCCGCGTGGTCCCGTTCGGTTGGTTGCACACACACACACACACACCTACGTCAAAGACCAAGATTGTTTACTTTTTACTCTTTGAACTGACAGTCTTGGTCTGACAGATTTGGTCTGGCAGCTACCCAGTCAAATGAATCCGAATTCTGAAACGGAATCTAATTAGAATCTGTAATTCTGTAACTTCGGAATACATTCGTCCGGCTTCAGCTAAAGATTCATGCTGTCCCATGTTGCATGTTCGAGTGTAAACCTACGGAAAACCTTGCCGCGAGGAGAGGTGAGTGAGAAGTACACGAACCACCTACGACATAATTCCTCGGGCGGCCCAGGTCAACTCGAAGTTACCCCAGGCACCCCCAGTGCAGGACACATTGGGGGTAGAAAGTGGATAGAATTTTCAGTGAATACAATAGTTATGACAATATAGGTTCATATAATCCTTATTTCTTGATCTTACCTTTTGACACTATCAAACCTAGCAATATTACTATTGCATCTTACCATTCCCTTTTGATAGTGTCAACTTCAAACCTTCATCCATTGTGCAATTAACACATAATTTCCGCTATATTCTTCATGCGGAATCGTCGTCTACTTTCTTCGCCTTATTATCACTTAACCACGACGCGATATTGTTCTCACATTTTTTGAGCTTCAACGACCGATTGTTATTCACGCACTTATAAAAATACTTGTTCTGTTTCGCGGCTTTGTGAAAAATACTCGTGTGTTGGCTGATACAATGACTTTTTCGGTATGCTCGCAAGGTACATGAAAGAGAAAAAGAGAGAAAAAATGGGATAAGTACAATGCAAAATAAAATCAAATTGAATAACAGACTAACACAGAAAGAAAGAATATAGAAACCTTCAGAACTACCAACTTGTAACGAGAAGCTTACTAGAAAACAACTGAAGTTGTGAAAAATGGGACAAGACAAACAAACTTGAATAGCTAACATATATAATAAAACAGTTTGAACGTACCTTTAATCATATTAACAGTTATGCCCAAATTTCTTACCAAATTATTTTCAGCAGTTACATTTCTACAATAATGTATTGCGATTCCAAGTTAAAATAATTGAGTAGTTAAAGTTTATGGGGTTAGAGACAAGTTATAGCAATAGAAAAATAAATAGATGGATAGATTTTACTAAATTTTATCTTAAAATAATAGGAAAAATCTAGCCTGATTTGAAAATAGCCAATGCACCAATTGCAAACATACAGCATTTCACGCTCACACCGTATGGAGTAAGTGTGATAAACTATATGTCGACATTCGGCGCATCACCTTTTTCAAAATACAGGAAATGATAGAAGGAAGGCTCCATTATGTAGAGCGGAAGGCTTCTGCAACACTTAGAACTCAGAACAGGCATCCTCTGAAATAAGAGAGAAAGACAAATATTAAAATTGTGGTATTATCACTAAATCCTATCATCCTTTCACCCCCCAAGACATGGTCTATCCTTCGTGCCTTCGTGTCTTGGGTGATGGCGAATTCTACCTTCTTCAATGATCTTCGGACCACCTCCAACTAGAATTCACAACAGGACCTCCCTCGGCTCCAGTTTACAACATGACAGCGACGAGAACACAGCCGAATGGGAGCTGACAGTATCAAATGCATGCTATACCCTTTGCTTTGCTGGATACTTACTAATAGCAAAGGGCGAGAGTCCTGCGACTCTCAGCAATCATGAATACTGCCCATTTGCCACTGAAACGGAATCTAATTAGAATCGTATACAAATTCCGTTTCAAACGCAACAACCGGTTCGAACACGGAATTCGGATTGAGTTAACTGGGTAGTCTGGTCTAGGTGAGGGATAGGACAAAGCACCCTCCAGGGTTATCCGTTATTATTGAAAAATTGGGAGCATTTCGGATAGTTAAGCCTAGACTGTATTAAGTTTTTTCTTAGTTATTTATAGAGCTTTATGACGTTTCGCGTACACACACTAGCGCACCATTTGATTTCGCTGGCCGGACAAAATTTCCCAGTCACGGTGTTCTCACAGGATTCTTACAGAATTCCAGCAGAGCGAAAATATTCTTACTAGAACTATGTCATCATCCTGCTAGAACTTTGTAAGAATTCTCAGAGAATTCTAGCTCAAATGCAATAACTGGTTCTAGCAGGAGCCGGTGAAATCAACCGGTTCTGTTAGAATCTTGCTAGAATTTAGCTAGAACTATTCTGACAGGCCTTCTGCTAGAATTCTGTAAGAATTTTGCTAGAATGAAATGGCAAAAAATTCTGCTAGAATCCTGCTAGAATTTTGTTAGAAAATACAAGAAACGATTTTTTGAGGATTTTGGAGTTTTTCTAGCTTGTGTTTGCCAAATAAAACTTATAGAAACATTTATGTATTGTAAAGTAAAGAAGGTTACAACATCTTAAGTTAACACAATGTTTTTTATCACTGTTTCACTGTGGCACATTGATTCTTCTCATCAACGTATTTAATAGCCGACGACGATCGAAACTAGCGCCAAGGGTTGTCGTTTTCTCCCGCCGCCCCGGGGAACAAATGTGGTGATTTTCTTGCTGATTTTGGTGTGCTGCATCGGATACACTTGCAGATCGCGGAGTGCCTTGCATTTCTCGGGGACGCTCCGGCAAATGGAAATGATTTTCACCAGGTTCCCAGCAATATCCTGTTAAAATAAAAAGCGGAATGTTTATTAATGTGGATGATTTATTCTTTTACATAAATTAACTTACCAAAAACAGGCGGTGCTGGAAAACGCGACATCTTGCTTCAACGGAAAAGTAAAAATGAACTTGATCGAACAAGTTCGCCGATGAGATGGTTTTGGTGGCAAACACATTCGCCACAAAGCGGTTCTTCAAAATGACGTCATTTTCGACAGGTTTTGTTCTGTTAGAACATTCTGGCAAAATTCTAGCCGAAATCTGACAGGCTTGCTAGAATCATTCTAGCAGGATTCTAGCAGAACCAATTCTGTAAGAAATTCTCGTGTCTGGGATTAACTTCAATCTTTTTCTTGTACGTACACGCAATACATGCGCACGTAGATACCTCTATGGTATGTTTCGTTGGTAATGCTGCGATTTTCTAAAGCGAAAATTATTGTAAAAGTTTAAATTTGTTAAAAACCGATAGCTTTGAATTTAATTTTACTATTTTAGGTAACGCAAATGCTTCGAATTTCCTTTAGCCAAATCCCACCCCTGCGCCATTTTGATCTTCATGCTAATCAGGCAACACCACTTTTTCAAAAGCTCTCGCAGAAGCTTCCCCGAACCGGTTCGTCCAACGTCTTTTAACGTCGCGCTCTGCACATTTTACCTGAAGGCAGTGAATTTTCAAAACGGTCGTGGTTCGTGCGAAAAAAGTGAATATTTTGTTAAAATCTGGCCGCAAATGTGATTGGATTTGGGTGGAATCGACGCCACGTAGTGTAATCCCCCGGGGGACATTAGAATTGGAAGAAAGTTACGTGTTTTTTTTGGGACGGGTGGAGGACGAGTGTTGTTTGGTGAAAAGTCTGAATCTGGATGGATGCGTCCATTGTCGTGATGGAATCGTTGGAGGAAGTTGAGTGAGTTGTGTTTTTGAGACATCGTTGGGTTACTGCGATTAACGGGAATCGTCGATTCCTGGAAGTGGGGTCGCGTGCCGATTTGTTTATGTTGAAATGTTTTGGTTTGCAGGCAAAATGTTATCGAGCAGGCGCACACAATCATGGTCGGTTCGGTGCGTCGGATGCGCGACCTGTGGGTGGAGATCTTCGACGAGCAGATCTGTCAGGACCACATGAGCCGGCTGCCGGAGCACATTCAAACGTTTTTCGACGAGGTGTACGAGGAGAGTGAGAATCGCAAAACGAAGATCCTGCAGACGATCGACGGGCTGCGGCGGGAGGCGGCCAACTTGAGGCGGCTGCTGAAGGAAGACACGGTCGACGGGGTCGGGGACGAGCAGCCGGGGATGCCGCTGCACCTAGTGCAGATAACGCTGGATCGTAGTTTGGAGAAGATGCGCGAGAAGCTTAAACATCGCCACGAGCTGATTGAGGAGTACCTGTTTGAGCAGGAGACGCTGTGTGAAGGTAATTTTGTTTTGTGGATCTTCATTTTCATATCGTTTAATATCATGACTCTTGCAGAACTCGGCGAAGACTTGCGCAACCTGCCGAAGGACCCCCTGCCCTCGGAGGCCACCATGTGCGAGTTCCGCACGTACCTGGACAATCTGCGCGCGGAGAAGCTGCAGCGGTTCGACGACATCGCGACGATGCGCCGCGACATCAAAATCATGATGAACCACCTGGGGATTGTTCCGCAGACGGAGCGCGAGCAGGACCTGACCGAGGCGTTGAACTTTCCGCCGACGCGGGTAAATTTGCACGATCTGCGCTGTCTGCACGAGCAGGTCGGCGCGTGGTACGATGACCTGAAGGAGAACATTGACCGGGCGAGGGCGAAGCTGGCCAACCTGTGGAACGTGTTGGCGGTCAGTCCGTCGCACGTCAAGCGGTACGAGAAGTATAACGAGTACACTCAGGCCACCTACGACAAACTGTTTGCGGAGTTGGACCGGTGCGAAACGCTGCGCCGGGAGAACATTCAGAACTTTATCGAGCAGACTCGGGTGGAGATCGTGCAATGGTGGGACAAGTGCCTCAAGTCGAACGAAGAACGGTCCCGATTTTCCACCTTCAAGAGCGAGGTTTACAACGAGGACTTACTGACGCTGCACGAGATGGAGCTGAACGATTTGAAGGACTTTTACCGGACAAATGAGACGATTTTTGCGCTGGTTGAGCAGCGAAGAGAAATGTGGGACAAGATGATCCTGCTGGAGCAGAAGTCGAGCGACCCATCCCGCTACAACAACCGCGGCGGAAAGCTGCTCGAGGAGGAGAAGGAACGCAAACGTATCAGTATTCAGCTGCCCAAGATCGAGACGCGATTGCTGGAGGCCTGCAAGCGATACGAGGAAGAAAACAAGCGCAAATTCACCGTCTTTGGCGAATCCATCGAGGAAATCGTCCAGGAGCAGTGGAAGAAGCGCGAAGAGGGCAAGCTAATGGTTTCGAGCGCCCGCAAAAAGGCCAACATGGCCACTCCGACGGCGGCGAACCGAACTGCGGCACTCACGCGAACTCCGCGCACCGCCGAAACCATGCTCAAACACACCAGTATTGC